>NC_058131.1:589768612-589811090 GCF_016433145.1 Gracilinanus agilis | reverse complement strand
AGAGGAATATTTAGATCTCCCACTAGTATGGTTTTACTATCTATTTCCTTCTTGAGCTCTGCCAGTTTCTCCTTTATGAATTTGGGTGCTATGCCACTTGGTGCATACATATTGAGCAGTGTTATTTCCTCATTGTTTATACTGCCTTTAATCAGGATGTAATGACCTTCCCTGTCTTTTTAAATCATATCTATTTTTACTTTGGCTTTGTCAGAAATCATAATAGCCACTCCTGCCTTCTTTTTCTCATTTGACGCCCAAAAGATTTTGCTCAAACCCTGAACTTTAAACTTGTGTATGTCCACCTGCCTCATATGTATTTCTTGTAGACAACATATGGTGGGATTTTGGTTTCTAATCCACTCTGCTGTTTGCTTCTGTTTTATGAGTGAGTTCATCCCTTTCACATTCAGAGTTATAATCATCAGTTGTGCATTTGCTGACATTTTCGAATCCTCCCCTCTTCCTACCCCCTTTTTCCTTATACTTTTTCCTTTTAAATCAGTGGTTTGTTATTGAGCCGTTATCCCTTATCCCCTCCCTTGATTAACTTCCCTTTCTACCCCCTCCCTTATTTTTCCCCCCTCTTTTTGTTTTTAAAGGCCTTATGAATTCCCTCCCTCTTCTCCCCTCCCTTTTTTTGACCTCCCCACTCCTCTGCTCCCCTTGGTTTATCCCTTCTAACTTTCTCAGAAGGGTTAGATAAGAGTTTTATGTCCCAATGGATAGTATAGCTACTCTTCCCTCTCCGGGTTGATTACACTAAGAGTAAGGTTTGATTATTACCTCTTAATGCTCTCTTCCTCTCCTTCTTATAATAGTATTTGTTCCCTCTCCCTCCCATGCCCTCTTTGTGTGTAATAGAATATCCTATTTTCTTATTCACTCAAGTTTCTCTTGGTGTCCCCTGCTATTCACCCCCTCTTTCCCATCCCCCATGTCATCTTAGATTATTTAGTGTTCCACCCTCACCCCGTGAATTATTCTTCTG
Source organism: Gracilinanus agilis (assembly GCF_016433145.1). Classification (NCBI taxonomy): domain Eukaryota; kingdom Metazoa; phylum Chordata; class Mammalia; order Didelphimorphia; family Didelphidae; genus Gracilinanus; species Gracilinanus agilis. The sequence goes on along the minus strand of NC_058131.1, from coordinate 589,810,099 downwards.
ATTACTATAATAGTGAATATTATAATAGTGAATAGAGTTCACTACAGAGAATTATACATAATGTTTCTCTACATAGGAATACAGATAATTAGATCTCACTGAGGCCCTTAAAAAGGCAAATTTAAAAATTATAAGTTTTCTTTCTTTCCCCTCTGTATCTTATTTATCTTTTCATGTTTCTCTCGATTTTTATGGTTGGATACCAAACTTTCCATTTAGCCCTGGTCTTTTCTGTGCAAATACCTGGAATTCTTCAATTTTGTTGAATGCCCATACTTTCCCCTGGAAATATATAGTCAATTTTGATGGGTAGTTAATCCGTGGTTGCAGTCCCAGCTCTCTTGCCTTTCTGAATATCGTATTCCAAGCCTTGCGATCTTTTAGCATGGAGGCTGCCAGATCCTGTGTGATCCTGATTGGTGCTCCTTGATATTTGAATTGTTTCTTTCTGGCTTCTTGTAAGATTCTTTCCTTTGCTTGGAAACTCTTGAATTTGGCAATTATATTTCTGGGTGTTTTCTTTTCTTGATCGAATGTCGCAGGTGTTCTCTGAATCCTTTCAATGTCTATATTGCCCTCTTGTTGTAGGACTTCAGGGCAATTTTGCTGAATTATTTCTGTTAGTATGGAGTCCAGGTTTCTATTAATTTCTGGTTTTTCTGGAAGACCGATTATTCTCAAATTGTCTCTTCTAGATTGGTTTTCTTGGTCTGTCACTCTCTCATTGAGATATTTCATGTTCCCTTCTATTTTTTCAGTCTTTTGACTTTGTTTTATTTGTTCTTGTTGTCTTGGGAGATCATTAGCTTCTAGCTGCTCAATTCTATCCTTTAGGGACTGGTTTTCAGCTATAATCTTTCGGTTTTCGGCTATGATCTTTTGTTTTTTGGCCATAATCTTCTGGTTTTCGGCTATAAGCTTCTCGTATTCCTTTACAATCTGGTCATTTCTGGTGTTCAATTTGCTTATCAGTTCATTTGGTTTCTGAGCCTCACTTTCCAGTTGTAATATTCTACCTTTTAAACTGTTATTTTCTTGCCAGATCTCTTTCATTTTCCTCAAAATCTCAGTTTTGAACTCCTCCATAGCTTGTGAGGAGTTTTCCTTATTTGATGAGGGTCCGGATGCTTGTTTGTTCTCTTCTGTTTGCTCGGTTGTCTGGATTTTCTCTGTGTAAAAGTTGTCGAGTGTTAAAGACTTCTTTTTCTTGTTGTTAATCTTTCTCTTCTGAACTTCCTGAGACTGGGTAGCCATCATTAGCCCAGCAGCTTCTCAGGTTTATCCTTGCGCTCAGGGTCTGTCCGCGGTCAAGCCCCCTGGTGGATCCCCTTGCTTGATCGTCTGCTGGAGGTTTTTTTACAAGTCTCAGGGCGCTGCTTCCACAGTCGTACACCCGTTTGCCTCCACCCACGCCTCCTCGGAGCCTGAGCTCTGAGCCCGCCTGAGTTCTGCTCCCGCGCTCTGCGCCCTAAGCCCGCCCTCAGATTTTGGGTGCATTCTTTGGCTTTTTGGGGTCCCAAATCTTGCTGCTCTCAGGAACAGGTCCCGGAGCTGCCAATGACTCGATGGGTGCCCCAGACTTGCTCTATTTCTTTTTAGCTGGCCTCAGTGCTACAGGTGTTGTGTGTGGAGGGGGTGGGGGTGGGGTGGTTGCTCAGCCCGCGATTTAGTGAGAGCTGTTTCACCCCTTTATAGCATGGAAATGCCCCGATTCCATGTACCTTCCACGCTGTGCCCTGTTGTGGGATTCCTCCGTTCGTCTGGACTTGTTTTTATGTCCCCTTGAGGAGTTTTGTGTGTTTCGGTCAGGAGAGGTTAAGAGCTGCTTCTTACTCTGCTGCCATCTTAACCCGGAACTCCTGGAGTGAGGTTTAAGAGTGAAGAGGAGCACTACCACACACCAGTGCTTGTGGCCATTGGTCACAGTACCAAGAGGTAAAAGAGTGCTTATGGTTACTTACAAACCAGAGCAGAGACTGGAAGAGTTTTAAACATACCTCTCCTTACATCATACCACCTTGGAAGAACCAAAAGCAGATAGATTCCCTCAGAGCCATCTAAGAAAGCAGCTCCATAAAGAGCCTGAGACTTCGAACAGTGTTCTCTTTACCACAGTTACAAAGTCCAATTTTAACAGTATTTGTTTTAATTGAAAGAAAAGAAAAATGTGAAATTAGCAAACAAACAAAAAAAAGAAGCAACATAGAAAGCTATTTTGGTGACAGGAAAGACCAAAATAAACTCAGAAGAAGACAGAAAGTCACTATATTGTATCCAATGCATCCAAAATGTCCGAGAAAAATGTGAAGTGATTTGAAGCCCAGATTGTGAACCTAAGCTCAAGCCACCTTTGTGACACTGAGACTGATTAATCTAACAGTAGAGTGCTCCACATACTTCCCTCACCTTGATGTTCCAAACCTTAGTGCAAGCCTATATTGGGACTCTAAGGCTTAGTGCAAGGCAATGGCAGTCTACAGTGCACCTGCCTGGTGTAAGCCCAGAATGAAGCCTGGAACCACTGACCAGACCAGCAGTGAGGTCCCATTCCCAAACACAAGGCAGTCTGCAGTGTATCTAGCCAGCGTAATTCCAGAGTGAAACCCAAAGCCCTTGCCCAATTCTGATGTAGGTCTCTGAGCTCCAGCACAAGGTAGCTCATAGTACTTTAAGCCCTGAAAGGCATTTTAAATCCTTAGGGGATACTGAATCAGCAATGCGAGGTGGATTTCAGAGTACCAGCACACAGGTCATCATACCACCTTGGAAGAACTGAAACTTATAGAAACTGAGAAGTAGAGCTGAGGGTAGCAACAAGGAAAAACTGAAGTTTAAAAGAGTGTCTCCTCTACCTGGATAACAGAGCCGACCTTTCAGATAAAAAATAAAAGTTGGTAAAAAGGCTATAAAACTCATAACCATAAAAAATAATTATGGAAAAAAAGAAGAGCAAGCCACAGAATCAGAAGGGGACAGTGAGATCAAAGTAGCTATATGTGAAACTTCAAAGAAATATATGAATTTGTCTCAAGCTCTGGAAGAACTCAAAAAGGAATGAAAAATCAAATGAAAAATGCAGAAGAAAAATGGGGAGGAGACATAAAAGTGATGCAAGAAAAATTAACATAAAAAGCATAATTGCCAATAGAGGATGAGGTATAATGACATATTGAAGAAAAGAATTTCTTAAAAAGTAGAATTGGCCAAATAGAAAAGGAGGTTCAAATAATTTCTTAAAATTATAATTGGGAATGCAGGAGCAAATGATTTCATGAGACATCAAGAAACAATCAACAAAATAAAAACAAAAAGTATGAAAAATAGAAAATATCTTATTGTAAAAATAATGAGCTGGAAAATAGATCCAGGAGAGACAATTTAAGAATTATTGGACTACCTAAAAGCTATAATTAAAAAAAACTTCATATTACAAAAAATTACTCAAGAAAACTGCCTTGATATTCTTGAATAAGAGGGTAAGATAGAAATTGAAAGAATTCACAGATTACATCCTGAAATAAATCCCCAAATGACAACTCCCAGAAGTATTATAACCAAATTCAAGAGCTCTTAGGGCAAGGAAAAATTACTACAAGAAACCAGAAAAAAACAATTCAAATATCATGAAGCCACAGCCAAGATTACATAAGACTTAGCAGCTTCTACATTAAAGGATCAGAAGGCAAAGGAACTGGATTTACTAGCTGTATCACTTAATGAGAAAAACTGGGAATATTCCTTCAGGGAAAAAGTGGTCATTTAATAAAATGGAGATTTCAAAGTATTCTTCATGAAGAAACCAGACATGAGCAGAAAATTTGATGTCCATATATAAGACTCTAGAAAAGCATAAAAAATACAAAGCAAAAATTTAAAAGCCTCAATAAGGTCAAATTGTTTGTATTCCTACATGTTATTTGTAACTTAATTTTTTTCTCATTATCAGAGCAGTCAGAAGGAGTATACATAGACAGATGTGTGGGAATAAGTTGATTAGGATGATATAATATACTAAAAAGAATCAAGGTGTGAATAATAGAACTGCACTAAGAGAAAAGGGAAAGAAGAGGTAAGACAGGGGAAAATAAACTTAAATGGAATACACAGTTGGCAAAATCATAACTTTGAATGTAAATGGGATGAATTAGCCAATAAAATGGATGCAGATAGAAAAGTGGATTAAAAATCAGAATCCTACAATATGTTATTTGCAAGAAACACATGTGAGGCAGGAAGACATACATAGAGTCCAGGTAAGGAGATGGAGGAGAATTTATTGTGCAGCATTTGTAGTAAAAAAAATAACAGGGGTAGCAATCATGATCTCAGATGAAGCTAAAGGAAAAATAGATCTAATTAAAAGAGATAAGGAAGGAAATTACATTTTGATAAAAGATACCATAGGCAATGAAGTAATAGCAATACTAGACATATGCACACCAAATGATAATGCTTCTAAATTTTTTAAGGAGAAGTTAAATTAGTTTCAGGAAGAAACAGACAGAAAGACCTTAATTTTCCCCTCTCAGAACTAGATAAATATAACAAAAAAATAAACAAAAAAGTGGTGAAGGAAGTGAATGAATTTTTTCAAAAGTTTGATTTAATAGCTATCTGGAGAAAATTGAATGGGAATAAAAAGGAATATATCTTCTTTTCAGCACTTAATGGCATCTACACAAAAACTAACCAGGTATTAGGGCATAAAAACATCACAACCAAATGCAAAAGAGCAGAAATAATAAAAGCATTCTTTTGAGATCATAATGCAATAAAATTATAATCAATAAGGGTCAATGGAAAGATAAAAAATTAATTGAATTAATTAAATAATCTGATGCTAGACATGGGTGTGTTAAAGATTAAAATATAGACATAAACAATAATTTTATTAAAAAGAATGATTTAAAAAATGAAAGAAGAAAATCAAATAACCAGTATAAAAATGAAATGAGTGAATTCACCAACAACGAAGTGGAAATTAAAGAAATCATTAGGAGCTATTTTACCCAAATACATGACAATAAATCTGACAATTTAGGTTAAATGGATGCAATTTACAAAAATAAAAATTGTCCAGATTAACAAAAAAGGAAGTAGACTACTTAAAAAATCCCGCCTCAGAAAAAGAAATTTATTAAGCTATCAATGCACTCCCTAAGAAAAAAATCCCAGTGTCAGATTGATTCACTCTATCAAACATTTAAAGAGCAATTAATTCCATTACTATATAAACTATTTGAAAAACAGGCAAGTAAGAATTCCTACCAAATTCTTTTAATGACACAAATATAGTTTGGATACCTAAGCCAGGAAGAACAAAAACAAAGAAAGAACGATTACAGGCCAATTTCCTTAATGAATATAGATGCAAAATTTTAAAATAAAATACTAGCAAGAAGACTACATTAGTATATCCCAAGTACCATTCACTATGACTAGGAAGGATTTGTACCAGGAATGCAGGGCTGGTTTAATAATAGGAAAAGTGTCAACATAATTGACCACATCAATAACAAAACTAACAAAAAAAATCACAGGATTATATCAATAGATACAGAAAAAGCTTTAACAAAAAAAAACCCACCCCAAACTATTAAATACATTACAAAGCATAGGAATAAATGGGCCCTTCATTAAAGTGATAAGTAGTATCTACATATAAATATCAGCAAGTATCATCTGCAATGGGAATAAGTTAGAAGCCTTCCCAATAAGATCAGTGTTGAAGCAAAGATGCTATCACACTATTATTTAATATTGTACTAGAAAAGCTAGCTTTAGCAATAAGAAAAAAGAAATTGAAGGAATTAAAGTAGGCAATAAGGAAACTAAACTATTACTCTTTGCAGATGATATGATGGTATACTAGGAGAATTCTAGATAATAAATTAAAAAAAAACTAGTTGTAATAATTAATAATTACCAGAAGTTGCAGAATAGAAAATAAACTATCATCATCATTTTCATCATCATTTTAATATGTAAATCATCAGTATTTTTATATGTTAACAAAAAATCTAGTAGCAAGAGATAGAAAGAGAAATCCCATTTAAAATAACTTCACACAGGGATAGCTAGGTGGCTCAGTGGATTGAAAGCCAAGTCTATGGACTTGGTCCTGGGTTCAAATCTGAAACTTCCTAGTTATGTGACCTTGAGCAAGTCATTTAATCCCAATTGAATAGCCCTTACCACTCTTCTGCCTTCAATCAATACACAGAATTGATTCTAAGACAGAAGGTAAAGGTTAAAAAAAGAATAACTCCACACAATATAAATACATAAGAATCTACTCGCCAAGACAAACACAGGAATTATATGAACATAATCACAAAACACTTCACACAAATAAAGTCAGTTCTAAATAATTGGAAAATATTAATTGCTCATGGGTAGACCAAGCTAATATACTAAAAATGACACAAACTAAATTAATTAATTTATTCAGTGCCACACTAATCAAGCTACCAAATAATTATTTTATAGAAATAGGAAAAATAATAACAAAATTAATCTGGAAGAACAAAGGGTCAAGAGTATCACAAGAATTAGTGGGAAAAAATGGGAAGGAAGGTGATCTAGAAGTTAAAGATCTCAAATTGTACCATAAGGCAATAATCATAAAAACAATCTAATACTGGCTAAGAAATACCATGTTGGATCAATGTAGTAGATTAGATACACAATATGCAGGGGTAAAAGACCTTAGCCATCTAATATTTGATAAATTCAAAGAGTCCAGCTTTTGAGACGAGAATTCATTCTGAGGAAAACTGCTGGAAAAACTAGAAAACAGTATGTCAGAAACTAGGTAGACACCAATATCTCACACTTTATATGAAGATAAGATAAAAATGAGTATATCATTTAGGCAGAAAAGGTGAAGCTGTAAGTAAATTAAGGAAACATAAGATAGTTTATCTGTCATATCTATGGAGAAGGAATGAATTTATGACCCCACCCACAAGAGGCAGAGAACATTATGAAATGTAAAAGGAATAATTTTAATTATATTAAAATGTTTTTGTACAAAGAAACCCAATGTAACCAAGATTGGAATGGAAAAATTAAGTGGGAAAATTTATAGCAAATTTCTCTTGTAAATATCTTATTTCTCAGATATATACAGAACTGGCTCCAATTTATAAAAATATAAGTCATTCTGCATTGACAAATGGTCAAAGCATATGAACAAGCAATTTTCAAGTGAAGAAATCAAAGCCATCAATAATAATAATAATATAAAAAGATTTTAAATTACTCTTGATTGTGATTAGAGTAATGGAAATGAAAACTCCTCTGAAGTACCATCTTACACCTATCAGATTGGCTAATATAACAGTAATAGAAAGTGATAAATGTTGGATGGGATGTCATAAAATTAGGACACTAATGAATTATTGGTAAAGTTGTGAATGGATCAAACTATTGTAGAGAGCAATTAGGAACTATTCCAAAAGGGCTATAATTATATACCTTGTAAGTCAGTAAAACACTCCTTTGTCTATATCTCAAAGAATTTTTTTTAAAAAAGGGAGGGGGAAGGAACTACTTGTACAAAAATATTTATAGCAGCTCTTTTTGTGGAAGCAAAGAATTAAAAACTGAAGGGATGTCCATCAATTGGAGAATGGCTGAAGAAACTGTGGCATATATATATAAATATATATATACACACACACATATACATATATATGTACATATATATCACACTATTGCTATAAGATATGATAAGCATGATGATTTCAGAAAAAGAGGAAAAGACCTATATGAACTTATGCAAAGTGAAATAAGCAGAACCAGAGGAACATACTATGAAGTAAGAGCAATATTGTACATGATCCTTTGTAAAAGACCTAGCTACTCTCAGCAACACAACAATCTAGGATATGATGGACTTCTGATAAAGAATACTATCCAGCTCAAGAGAAAGAACTTTTGGATTCAGAATGCATTTAAAGCATATTATTTTTTAAATTCTATGATTATTATTTCTATGAGTTATAAATATGAAATTATAAATTATTTCACCAACGAAAAAGAAAAACTTGATAAAGTAGAATTGACCAAATGGAAAGAAGGTAAAAAAGCTCACTCAAGAAAATCATGTCTTAAAAGTTAAAAGTGGGCAAGTGGAAGATAATGACTCTATGAAGCATTAAGAAATGATTAAAGTCAAAAGAATCAAAAAATGGAAAAAAGTGAAATATTTAATGGGGAAAACAACTGACATAGAAAATAAACCCAGGAGAGATCATCTAACAGTTTTTGGACTACCTGAAAGTCATGATTAAAAAAAGGGGCTTAGACATTATTTTTCAAGAAATTGTCAAGGAAAACTGTCCTGATATTCTAGAACCAGAGGACAAAATAGAAATTGAAAGAATTTGTCAATCACTTCCTAAAAGAGATCCCCAAAAGATAATGTCGAAGAATATTATAGCCAAAAAATAAAACTCCCAGTTCAAGAGAAACTATTTCAAGCAACCAAAAAGCAACAATTCAAATATTGTGGAGCCACAGTCAGTATAACACAAGATTTATCAGCTTCTACATGAAAGTCAGGCATTGATTTTGATATTCCAGAGGACAAAGGAGCTAGGACTTCAACCAAGAATCACTTACCTAGAAAAACTGAGCATAATCCTTCAGGAGAAAAATGGGCATTAAATGAAATATGGGACTTTCAAGCATTATTTATGAAAAGACCAGAGCTGAATGAAAAATTTGACTCTCATGTACAAGACACAAGAGAAGCATAAAAAGGTAAACAGGGAAAAAGAAATCAAAAGTCCCCAAAATGGAAAGGTTAAACTTTTACATATCTACATGGGAAAATGATTCTTATAAACTACTAGGACCTTTATCATTATTAGGGCAATTAGATGTAGGGCAAATGGAAATAGTATACATAGACAGAGGGCAAGGGTATGAATTGAATAGGAATAGATGATATATAAAAAAATTAGGGCAAGAGAAAGGAAAACATTGAGAGGAGGAGGAAGGGAAAAATGGAATGGGGAAAATTATTTCACAAAATAGGCAAGAAAGAACTTTTACAGTGAAAGGTAAGATGGGGAAGTAGGGAGGAGAACATGTGACTCTTCTCATCAGAATTGACTCTTTAAGGGAAGAACATACATAATCAATAGGGTATAGTGCCAGGAGCCCCTCAGAGAAATAAAGGTCTCCATCAAGGTCCAAGGCAAAGCCTTACATTGATCCCTATTGTCTGAAAATCAGGCCATAGGATGGATGGATACCAAATCAGATTCTTCTGTGTAACTCTCTTCTGATTAATACTTTTTATTATTAAAATTATTACAATCTATATTTTTAGGATAGCCTCAAGTTTTGTAGTATAGATATAAATTTCTTTATAGAGAACCATTTATAGAACTCCCATTATAGAATTCTCCTTAATACTCTATTGCAAACCAGCATTTAATGAGTTAATAGTTTATACCCTTGAAGCTGCTTTTATCTTTCCTCTCTCTGTCTCAAGAGTAGGAAGGACACAGCATGACAGAATCAAAACATAATACACTCTCACTTTATTTTCTCATGCTGAATATAACCCTATGAAACCAAAATATTCTCATACTTTACTACTTTCCCAGGTTAGACTTGTCCTCCTGAATTTAGGGATTCTCATACTCGAATCCACTTTTGAAATATGTTGAAGTTTTTTTTTTTTTAATAAAAATAAAACTTAGATAGAGTTTCGTAGCCTTGAGGCATGTTTAGTCTCAGTGTAATCTATATGTAGAATTTTGTAGAAATTTACCAGGTGTGCCAGCTTAACCAGTATAACCTTTAGTTCTTCTATGTTTTGGAATTGCAATGTAAATTTTCCCAGCATTTGTGTGACTGTGAGAGAAAAGTATAAAAATAAAGATTTACAGGAAGTCTAAGAGAACAGCTTCTGGAAATACACTGTTTCTCCAACTCTCTCTTCCTCCCTTTCGGCTAAACCATCACACCTCTCAAGATAACTGGAAACTGCTGGCTGGCTTCCAGCAGTATAGAAATCTATCTTAGCCTACGGGAAAGTAGGAGGGGAAGTGAGTAAGAGAAGGGTGGTGTAACTGAAATAAAATAGGACAAATTAGGAGATGTGGTGATCAGAAACTAAACAGGGGGAAATAGGATGGAAAGAAATACATAACAATTATAATGGTGCAAATTTTTTTATAAATCTCTTTCATAAAGGCCTAATTTCTCAAATGTGTAAAGAAATGAGTTGAATCTATGAGTACATTTCCTAACTGACAAATGGTCCAAAAATGTAAGTAGTTCTCAGAGAAAGTAATTAAGGTTCTCTATGGTCATACAAAAAATGTTCTGAATCACTATTGAGCAGAGAAATGTAAATTAAAACAACTTTGAGGTATCATTCCACACCTATCAGATTTACTATTGTGACAGAAAAGGAAAATGATAAAACTTGGAGGGAATGTAGGAAAATTGAGCCACAACTGCATCATTGAAGGAGTTGTGAATTGATTCCATCATTCTGGAGAGCAATTTGGACCTATGTCCAAAGTAATATAAAATAGTACACTTCCTTTGACCCAGTAATACTATTACTAGGTTTATATCCCTAAAAGATAATACACAAAAAGGGGAAGAATATCTACATACAAATATACTTAAAGCAGCTATTTTTGTGGGGGCAAAGAATTGGAAAGTGTGGGAATACTCATCAGTTGGAGAATTGCTGTGTAGTTATAGTATATGTTTGTATTGGAATACTATTGTGCTGTAAGAAATGAAAAGCATGGGATTTTCTTGATGAAGATAATGGAGTGGTTTGCCATTTCCTTCTCCTGGAGATTAAGACATACCGAAGTTAAGTGACTTACTCAGGATCACACAGCTGGAAAGAATCTGAGGTCAGATTTGAACTCATGTTTTCCTAACTCCAGACCTAGGGCTCAATCCACTGAGCAACATACCTGCCTCCCCTTATTGTCTAGAAACCAACAAAACAATAAATCAAGCCCTAGTAAATAGTGTTTGTCTGTTTCCATGTTATCAATAACTGTTCACACTGAAAATTTAACAACAGACTTTCATTAGTTGACTCCAGTGCACACCAGATTATACCTCTTATGTATATGGTGCAGGGTATTTTATAGTTATAAAATATTTTCACATACAGTGCTTCATTAGGCTGTAATAATAATCCTATGCAGTGGAAAAATAATTCTATTTAGATTCAGAGGGCCTCAGTTCTAGTTCTGGCTCTACAAATTACTATCTGTATAACATGAGCATGTTACATGGCTTCTAAGTTCTTGTTTTCTTATCTGTAAAATCATGACATGCAAGAATCCTTCTATCTTTAATCTCATGATTATACTAAGGCTCTTATTTTATATGTTCAAAATGGAGAAATCTAATAACTTTTTCAAAGCCATATAGCAAATTAATGACAGAGATAAAATTTGAACCCAAAAACTTTGATTCTAAGTCCAATGCTCTTTCCATTATGGTAATCTACCTATCACATTCCATTCCAATATTCTGAAGTAGTTATAGAAATTCTTGTGGCTCATTATAAGTCTGCAGTAATTTCACCAAAGGATGCTCCTGTTTTTATTGTAAAACCAGGGTAAAATACTCTAAAGACCTATAGGCAGATTATCTGAGAATTTGATGAAATTTGATCTCATAGGTTTAATTATGTGATTCAGTATGGAAGCATCTTTTTCCTTTGTGTTGTCTCATAATAGATAATCCTAGATAAATTATCAAATAGCAGGTGAAACTAGAATATAGCTTTTCTTTCTAAAATATTTGGGACTTTTGGAGTTTAAGATTTAAGAACCAAGTAACAGAGACAAAAAAATACAAGAGAAACGACTTCTTTCAGACTTTTTTCTTCTCATTTGTGCCTCAGAGAGGGGTATGCCTTTCAGAATTTGATTGGCTATACTCTCCTTTTCCATTTTTTGACACCACAAAAAGCGCAGCTATAAATATTTTCATACAAGTCTGTTTATTTATGATCTCTTTCGGGTACAAACCCAACAATGGTATGGCTGGATCAAAGGGCAGGCAATCTTTTATAGCCCTTTGAGCATAGTTCCAAATTGCCAGCCAGAATGGTTGGATCAGTTCACAACTCCACCAGCAATGCAGCAATGTCCCAATTTTGCCACATCCCCTCCAGCATTCATTACTCTCCCCTTCCTTCATTTTAGCCAATCTGCAAGGTGTGAGGTGATACCTCAGAGTTGTTTTGATTTGCATTTCTCTAATTATTAGAGATTTAGAACACTTTCTCATGTGCTTATTGATACTTTTGATTTATTTTCCTGAATATTGCCTATTCATGTCTCTTGCCCATTTATCAATTGGGGAATGGCTTGATTTTTTATACAATTGATTTAACTCCTTGTATATTTGAGTAATTAGACCCCTGTCAGAGTTTTTTGTTATAAATATTTTTTCCCAATTTGTTGTTTCCCTTCTGATTTTGACTACATTGTTTTTGTTTGTACAAAAGCCTTTTAGTTTAATATAATCAAAACCATTTAATTTACATTTTGTAATTTTCTCTAACTCTTGCTTGGTTTTAAAATCTTTCCTTTCCCAGAGATCTGACAAGTATACTATTCTGTGTTCACTTAAATTATTTATAGTTCCCTTTTTATATTCGTCATTCACCCATTCTGAATTTATCTTGGTGTAGGGTGTGAAATGTTGATCTCAACCTTATTGTTTTCCAAATTTCCCAGCAGTTCAAATTGTGGTATATGCTGGTGATGGAATATTATTGTGCTCAAAGGAATAATAAACTGGAGAAGTTCCAGGTGAACTGGAAAGACCTCCAGGAATTGATGCAGAGCGAAAGGAGCAGAGCCAGAAGAACATTGTACACAGAGACTGATATACTATGGTAAAATTGAATGTAATGGACTTCTGTACTAGCAGCAATGCAATGACCGAGGCCAATTCTGAGGGATTTATGGTAAAGAACACTACCCACATTCAGAGGAAGGACTGCAGGAGAGGAAACACAGAAGAAAAACAACTGCTTGAACACATGGGTTGGGGACATGATTAGGGATGTAGACTTGAAACTACCACACCAATGCAACTATCAACAATTTGAAAATAGGTTTTGATCAATGACACATGTTAAAACCAGTGGACATGTGTGTCGGCATGGGTGGGGGGGGATTGCGGGGGGTGAAGGGGAAAGTAGGAGCATGAATCATGTAACCATGTTAAAATGAATATTAATAAATGTTAAAAAATAAACAAGAGATATGGAAAAAAAAAGTACCAAAAAAAAAAAAAAGAATTTGATTGGCTATTGTAAATGGTCAATGGAAAAAAATAGATGGATAAATTAAAAATAAATTTCAACAAATAAATATTTAAACTTCTTTTAGGAGTCATGAAGAGTTTTAATAGTGGCTAGCCACTGGTTAGCTGAAGAACAACTGTGCTCTCGATTGCCTTTAAAAGGCAAGAGTAACTCTGAGGAATATGATTTCTGACAGTTAATAAGAGAATTAACTATGGGAAAGAAGCCAGCTTTTTTAAAAAGGTAACTTCTCTTCACCATTTCTGTTGTGCTTCTTAGTCATGTGGGGAAATGGGAGGGGAGAAAGCATTTCTCTCAGAGGTACCACCAACTTTTGGTAATTGTATCTTGGAAAAAGAGATACTTCACTTGGGAACCTAGTGGAGTGAATTCTCAACAGAGACAAAGAGCCTACTCTGCATGGAGTGAGGGCACCCTGAGAAGAATCAAAGGCATTTGGATCCCATGGTGACAGAGGTTTGAGTTGCCTTGGCCATGTATGTTTTCTGTGTCTCTATCTCTTTATTAATACATTTGATATATATGCCCACTCTGTAATTTAAAAAAATTTTTTTAAACCCTTAACTTCTGTGTATTGGCTCACAGGTGGAAGAGTGGTAAGGGTGGGCAATGGGGGTCAAGTGACTTGCCCCGGGTCACACAGCTAGGAAGTGTCTGAAGCCGGATTTGAACCTAGGACCTCCCATGTCTAGGCCTGACTCTCAATCCACTGAGCTACCCAGCTGCCCCTCCACTCTGTAATTGCTGAACCTAATTCCCACCTTTATGATGGAGAATTTTTATTGCTAGTGTTCTTTTATGTCTGTAAATACTGTTTCTTTGGACTAATTCTATCCTTTGGCTGAAAAAAGATAAGTTGACTATAGAGTTCAGACTCTATATTTTTCAGAGTATTATTTCATAGAGTACTTTGAAATAGTTTTTCTGGGGATGCAACCTGTGTAGCCTGGAGGAGGCCTTACATTTATAATAGCTATGTGACTTTAACAAGGCAAACATTTTTCTCTCCATTTGAGAGACAAGAGAGAGGTTAAGTGACTTGTTCAAGGCTACCAGTAACTCATAAATCCTTGAATTCGATTTAGGTATCTTGACTTCAAGTTGAGAACTTTTCCATTGTGCTGTACCATACTGTGTTACTGCCAGTAGATGATACAATAAATATGCAACAAATGCAGTGAATTACAATTTAAAAAAATTACACAAGACAACATTTAATTAGAAAAGTATCATCATCAATTTCTGATTTGACCATAGCCTTTGACCACAATCTAAATAATTCCTTTTCCCTGGCTTTCTCCATTCATTGAACTTCCTTGTTCTGTATTTAGGTAAAACTTTACACTTTATGCATGAATTCATAAATTACTTCAGATATTCCACGTGGATCTTTTGCTTTTTGGTTGAAAGGTCTAAGAAACCAGGGCCATTGTCTGTAATGAGACAATCTGATGCAAAGGGGCAGAGGAATGAGAAAGGGAAAAGAAATAAGAAAGGGAAGGGGAAGGGAAAGGAGAAGGGATTAGGCATGTATACAGCAACTGCTATATACCAGACATTATGCTAAACATTGCAATTATTACCTCATGTGATACTCATACATCGCTACAAAATAGGTGCTATTACCCCCATTTTACAGTTGAGGAAAGTGAGGCAAATGGAAATTAAATGACTGGCTCAGGATTGCACTGTTAATAAGGGTCTAAGACCAGATTTAAACTCAGGCTTTTTTGACTCCAGGAGCAATGTAATACCTACTGCACTTCCAATTGCCTTACAAATTAATAATGATAAAACTGTAGGTTTTAAAACATTAAACAATTGGTCATTTCCAGTAACTGGAGAAAAAATACCAGCCACAGGTTTTCTAGTTTGTTAATCAGGATCACATGCCACTCATGAGAACTTGGTTCATTTAAAAAAAAATTCATGTCTAGTGATATGCTAATTTCAAGATACAGCCACTACAGGAAGAAAACTTATGGCTAACACAATAGAGATTTTTAAAGCTGGAGAGCTCTTTTTTATTTTGATAAATTCCTTAAATTAAAGATTCCTTCCCTTCCCTCCCTTCTCCTTCCTTAACTTTCTGAATTCTAACTTCTTTATCATTCCATGGAAATTTTTTCCTTTAAAAAGATCAGTAATGAATCCCCTTTAACAGGTACAATCTTTTCTTTTTTTCAGCTTTCATTCTTCTTGAACTACTGCTGCATGTGGTAACCTTGACCACTCTGAAATTCCATCCTCTTTCCATCTCTAGACATTCTTTCCATTTCCTCAGATACTTCTTATTCTTCTTCAGTGCCCTAAATTATTCCCAAATCTGAGTCCTTGATCTTCTTTTCTCTTTACACAGTTATAGAGAGCTCATCCTTGCCTATGGATTCAACTGATTCAGCTTTCATTTCAATTCTGGTGACAAGTCTATGCTGAAATTTTCAATATTGTCTTTACATTCAATATAATAATTCACACAGCCATTTATGGCTTACAAAATATCTTCCTCATATCAATACTATAAGGTAGACAATATGGGATACTTATGAATCAGAGTCAGAGGACTCCATGCAGCTCTGCCTCTTGTTATTTATGGGACAATGGGCAAGTAAGTTAGCCCCTCTGGGCCTCAGATTCTTCACCTGTAAAATAAGGTTAGAGTTGATGACTTCTAAAAACACTTCCAACTCTCAACCTCTGTTCTTATATCAACTCCAAGTATCAACTGACCATGTAAATTTAGGTGAGTGTCTGTAATCTTGAATTCAATATTGCATCATATAATTTTAGAATTGAAAGGGACCTATGAGAGAGTTAAAAACTAGATGTCATTCCTGACAATTTAAGCTCTCCTTTTCAACTTTCATGTCTTTTGCCAATTATTCTACTATTCTATTAGCTACTCAGTTTTGATACCATGTTTTCTGTGATGTTAGCTCTCTTTCCTTCTCAATATAAAATCAATCCTATGCACTACTTAATATTTTCTCATTCATTTCTTTACCATTCCTACTGTTACTACTCTAGTTTACAGCTTCATTGAATGCCTAGATTATTAGAGTAGTAATAATTTCAATTAGTATTTACAAAGCACTTTAAGGTTTTCAAAGCATTGTATATATACATTATTTCATTTGATCTTCACAACTCTACAAGTTAGGTGCCATTATCATTCTGATTTTATAGAGAAGGAATCTGATTTGCCTGTGGTTATTTAGTGGCAAGATTTGAATTCAAGTATCCCTGAATCCAAGTCCAGAGTGTCACCATGCTGCCTTATTATGCAACTCATTTGCTATTTTATGGTGGAAAAAACAAATAAGCAAACAAACAACCTAAACCTAAAAAATGAATGCTAATTAATGAAGAATTATCTAAATAACTAGTATATGAGTTTAATGGGATATTATTATAACAAATATATACTTTAAGACAGATTTAGGGAGAGCAGGAACTTTAAGAGTGGAGGAGCAACAATAAAGGAGACATGATTTCCCCAGTCCCAAATAAGACAATAAAGTGTCCTAGAATGAATATGAGGCAAGGCACATAAAGCAAAAATAAAAATTTAAAGTAAAAAAAGGGGAGAGATGGAAGGGAGGGGTTGAGCTGTGGCAGAAAAGGAAGAGATTGAGGAGGGCTATCTGGACATTGGGGCACAGAAGAATTGAGTTGTATTCACTTCTTCAAAGACTGAGGGAAATTCCAGAAAAGTTTTCCACTCTTTACCCAATGTCCTTTATCCATTATTGTCAAGCAATTGACCTTCTAAAATACCACACTCATTACTTTTACCAAAAACTTTTTTACCTAACTATTTCTTCTTTCCTGATTTTTGCCCCAAATGTAAAAAGGCTGGCAGTTATCTATATATAAAAAAATTAAATGAATGTAAAGAGAGAAACTTTTTAAAAATATAACTTCCATAACTACAGGGTATAAGTTGTTTTTATTGTAATAATTTTCTTCTGACATGTATTACATAAAATAGAAAAAAGTATCCATTACATGGAACTTAGATCCATTCTATTGTCCCCTAGGTTAAAAAGGGAGCTGACTTTGTAACAGAGTCCAGCTCTGCCCCTATCTGGAAAAGAGGAGGGGGAAGAAAGAATTGAGTTCTGTCTGAACAACTTTTCACTCTGTATTGACACCCATTAGTGTTATCCCTATATAAAATGATTCAGCCCAAAGTTAGAAGAACCAGAAGAACAATATACTGTGTCCCACCAATAATACATAAGTGAAAACAAAAATAATGGAACTTGGATTAATCTTAATAATCACTCTGATTTTTGGAATGCTGATGAAACACATTTCCCTCCTCTAAATGGAGAAATGAGGGAGTATGGATATGACATATGTTGTCAGATGTGGCCATGGTTTCTTTTCTGTTCATTTGCTTTAATGTTTTTTCTTGATTTCAAGGGAGGAGAGGGAGTAATTAAGGATAAAAAGGTATAATATAGAAATCAAAGGTAATAAATCTAAAAAAAGAAGATGGAATGATCAGAAATAAGTTATACATGCAAAAAAAGATATCCCCCCAATATATATGTAGAATTTATTCAATGTGTTGACACAGGGCAAGGAAGGAGATACTGCATATTTGATTGGAAGTCAGATTATTTATGTAGTTTTAATAAAAAAGCACACATTTCAAATCAAAACATGGAAGCATTTTAAAACCCAGAAGTTATCATTCTTGTTTATACATAGGAAGAAGTATTAAGTGTCCCCAAGGAAAGGGGTTAAAAAGGGGGGAATAAAGGTATCTGGTACTGAATGACTTAGAAAACTCCAGAGCTTGAGAAACAGTCATCAGAGAGAGAGAAACTTTGAAAAGTATTACTTGAGCTTAAAGTAGCCTAATCATTTTGTTTCTGAATAAATTATTGACAATCTCTTTGATTTTAATGGAAGATGGACTTTTCTGACCAATAGAATAAAGTGGCATTTGAATTTCTTCTGGGTATTTGGATGAGCCTCGGTAAGATAAAGAACAAAAAAATTTTTTCTTTGATTTACATGTAGGCTCCAGGATGAATATATACCAGGTTAGAAATTCTGGAGATGTTTATAAGGCTTCTAAGAAATAATTCTGGTTTTTTTGTGTATAAACCAGCCATGCCTCAAAACTTGGCATGGAGTAGAAAATATGCTCGACTCTGTATAGTCAAAAAACTGAAAGTTAAGTGGTATATAATATTTTAGTGCTTATAAAAGTTTTCTTGTGCTTTGATGCCTAGTGTCTGTTCTACCCCTAGTCCTGGTAACTGGATGATTTTTATTTTTTGCTTGAGGATATAAAAAAATGAGAATGAGTCTGCATCCTCTGCATGATTTCCTTGTCCAAGGAAAAGAGGAGGTCTATTTCACTGAAACATGTGATTTATTGCCAATTAGAACAAATCCAGAGATAGAAAGAATACAGTAGGATCAAGACGCCAGTGATATGAGAAAATAGCAGACCCCAGAAGAAGGCAATAGCATGTATCTTGTCAAAATAGAAGAATGATTAGTATTTGGCAGGCTACACATTGAAGATGATCAGTCGATTGGGATCTTTTTGTTGAAATTTTGGCTTTGCATTTAACCAAACTAATTACCATCATTCAAATGTAATAGCCCAGATTTCATAGTCAAGAGTAGGGGCTATGGAATGGATATATGAATTGGAGATAATAAGGAGAAGAGCAGTTTCCTAGAGGAGAATGTTTTATAATAGTTTTCCAAGGTTTCACATAGTTGAAAAGTGCTATATTTAGAAATGAGATATTATTATCCATCAATATTAGTAATAAAAATTACAATAATAAATTAACAATAATTTTTAATAAAAAATAAAAATATTTTGTTTATCAAGTTTCATATACTTTACTCAAGATAACTCTGTTCTTTAGAGATATATTCAGGATGTGTTTTTATTCTGGGAAAAGAGACCATATTAGTATATGTGATATGCTCTTTTACATATGTCTTCAAAGTGACAACAGGTAGGCCCAAAATGCAATGAAGAAGTTTTAATAATTAATATTCTCCATTGCTATCTTAAAGGCTGGGTCCTGGAAACTTTAGAAGGTCACAAAATAAAGGAGTGGAAAGGTTTTAAATGAAAGAGAAAGAATGGTTAAAGAGATTAGACTATGTTCAAATGCAGTCAAGGTGTCAGAGAAGGAAGGGAGGAAGGGAAAAGAAAGAGGAAAGAAAATAAAAACTTTTCTAATACCTATTATGTGCCAGGTATTCTGAGAAGAGATTTATTTTTAAACAAATATTGTCTCAGTCAATCTTGACGACAACCCTGTAAGGTAGATGCGATTATCATCCCATTTTACACTCAGGAAACTGAGGCAAATAGATGTTAAGGGACTTGCTTAATGTCACACAGCTAGTATATGTCTAAGGCTACATTTGAACTTGAGTTTTCTTGAGTACAAGCACAGCATTCTATACACTGTTCCACAATCTGCTTTCCATCTGAGAGGAATGGAATTGGAATATAGTAAAATATTTAACTTTTTTGCTAATTAATTAATTTGGCAAAAAATTAATTGGGGCAGTAAAGCAGTACAGTGGAGCAGCTAAGTGACTCGGTGGGTAGACTACCATGTCTGAAGTCAGGAAGACTCATTTTTCTGAATTTAAATATAGCTTCAGACACTTATTAGCAATGTGATTCTGAGCAAGTCACATAACCCTGTTTGCCTAAGTTCCTTGTCTATAAAATAAGCTAGAGAGAGAAGAGCAAATCACTCCAGTATCTTTGCTGAGAAAAAAAAGTTGTTGATGAAACAACTGAAAAACTACCCAAAAAAAGTGATTCAGTAGATAGAGCTCAGGAATTGGAGTCAGGAAGTTATGAGCTCAAACCCTTGCCTCTATAACTAACTAGCTTTTGGACCATGGGCAGATTGTTTTCTCATCTATAAAATGGGGATAATAATAGCATCTACCCAACAAGGTGTTTTGTGAGGCTCAAATGAATTAATATATGTAAAGAATTTTGCAAACCTTGAAGTGCTATATAGAATCATGAAACCAAAAGGTCAGATATTTAGTCCATCTTTCTCTTTTTTACAGAGGGTGATATTGAGGACAAGAAAGATTAAATAACTTAGTTTAAGTCACATAGCTAATTATCAGACTAGAAACTAGTTAGATATCTTGACAATCCAGAGTTCTCCCTTGATACTCAATATTATTGCTTTTCTGTATGCCCAACACATGCCACCCATAGCTGTTCCATCATAAAATAGTATATTTTTAAAAAATAAAAAGCAAATCCATAATAAAAATAGGTTGTAAATCAAAGGAAAATTTACCTGGTTATTTAACTGGATAAAATAAAACATTTCATTAGTACACCCCCAATCAGCCAGTTCTGTCTTTTACGTTAGCTGTGCAGCCAAGAGTAAGAAAGTAGAGCCAAGATATCTCATCTATCCAGCTGTGCTGATATGTCCTGTTCTCTGTCCAGTATATTGGCACTTTTCCCCCAAGCTAGGCAAAGGCCTCTGGAGGAAGAGAATGGCATTTTTTTGGACCTTACATCAAGCGATTAAAGTGTCAGGGCTCCACAATGACAAGCTGACTGGTAGTCTTGAAGCATGTTGTTCACATCATAAGATATTTTCTTAATCTTTTTAGTTTCTTGTAGCATGCTGTCTTAAAAGAAGTAAATAACAGAAAATGAAGGAAGTGTTCAATTTGCAGCCTGGGGAATGGTCATCTACATACTTAGAGTACCATTTCTGTATTGAATTATGTCATGAGTTAGACGCACAATCTTTTTATTGTGGAAATATTGAATTTATTCTTTGAAAATTAGCAATCTTTTTATTTGATTTAAAATGTTGGAGAGAAAAGATGACTATGACCTCCCTGGTTTAGAGTAAATTAAGACAGACGTATGATTTGCCAAATTTGACTTCATAAGCAAGGTTATATATTGATTTTTTCTTTTTCTTTTTCAATTTAAGTGAAGAGTTCAAATAAAACCCAATTATATCATTTTGATTTTGAACAATTTTGGAAATTACCAAGCAATCAATGTGAAATAAGCTTTATAACAATTTGAAGATTTATTTTGCTTCGATATACACTGATGTAACTGATTTTTATGTAATTTAACTCTGAAAAGTGGTATAATATGAATTTTTCACTTAGTTTACATTGCTAGTTAATACATATTTTTAAATTCAGGACAAAAAATAGACTGCCATTCAAATGAGAAAGTATTCAGTTCCAAGAGAAGAGTGAAAATGAAAAGAGCCCATTCCAATGAGACTAATTCATAACATTTAGATTTTAAATAAAGGTGAACATGTGAATTGTCAATGTTATAGGAATATTTTAACTTGTCATTTGCGTGGTGACTACCCTTCAATTCCCTTGATTCTCCCAGATTCCCTAGAGTGGATTTTATCATTCAGTTGAAATTTAACATCAAATACTGCAATTCAACAATGAACTTAGGCATTCATCAGTTACAACAGTGAAAAACGTAGATGCTCTCAATAAGATGCCTCGAATTACTGCTGAGTTAAGTTCTGATAACAGAACTTGATGGTTCCTATCACTAACAATTTTAGCTGATTTGAAATCTCACTGTCCCAGGAGAGTCATATGAAGATAAGGGAAAGGACTTCTTTTCTAGTGTCTATAACTTCCTTCCCTTGTTAGCTATTTGCTAGTATGTTTAAACTTTCTCTTCCCTTAGGTCAATTCTAGCTCTGTAATTGTAGGGTGAAGCTGATGAGGACTGGAGAAGGCTATATGCATCAACAGATCAAGTGAAAAGATAAAGAATGACACTTGCTGATTTCTAATCTCTGCTCTGTCAAAATCAATATTTGGCTTTTTGGGATTTTTTCATGAACTACCTCAGTTTCTTCATCTGTAAAAGGAGCTCATCAAATGGGCTTTTCAAACTCTTGAAAACAATTGGGCCTTAGTGACTGAGTGGTAAATATAGTTCCATTAATGGTTCTGAGCTGATAGACAAACCAGAAACTAAATCATAAGGCCTAATTCTACCCATAGATATGTGCATGCCACCTCAATTGGCTTTATCTTGACAGATTGAGCCTCTGTGTCTGAGGGCAGAAGTTGGTTCCACAGCTGAACTTATACTGAGTTTTTTTCTTCAGTATAATCCTTTTCAAGGCTTTGTGAAAGACTTATAGCTCAAACTAGCTTAGCATAGCCCCTACTGGTTTGGCCAGAGGGAGGCTCTCTTTTAGTTTACATTTTACAACAGCTGCTGATAGATACTACAAGGGATCCTAGTTAGAATCTGAGCTCTGTTAAAAGGCTATGTGGAGAGAGGGCAAAGGCAGGGCTTTGGAATGGGCTTGTTCATTACCAGGTTTGGCTAAAACAGATATGACAGGATTACTAAATATTTTTTACTGGGCCCTAGTCCTTAAAATCCCATATTTAAAGGATCAAAGGGCATTTTCTCTCCTTAGTGATGCTAAAACTGAGCATCAATTTTAGTGTGACAAAATTAGTAAGAATAGCCCTCAAATATTATATATTAAAACTTTGTTAGTGCTGTAATTGACTAGTCAAGTACTTTGGTCAAATAAGTAGGAATTGGATATTTTAGTTTGCCCCTATACAACATTCTAGATTATAGGTTCCTAAATTGGGGCTCTTGTGATGGTCTTTGGATGGGATAATTTAATTCAGTGGGAAACATATATAACATAATTTTTACACACCTTTTAACTGAAAAATTATAAATTTAAAAAATCCAGTATTTTGAGAAAGGGTCCATAGGCCATATGGGTCTAGGACTCCTCCAAAAAGATCAAGATAATTTTTTCTAGATGTCTCCTTTCCCTTACAACCCAGTAAGATGACCTCCTGTAAAAATAATTTTCAGACACTTTGAAGTATTTAAGTGAATGCCTTAGAATGAAGAGAATCCTCTTCTTTTTGGTAACATGTCTCAACTTTCTCTAGTCATAGAACAAGCTGATGCAGTTCAGAATATGGTGAGGAATAATGTACATTTGCAATGAATCTACTACATAAAGAGGGAATGTCAAGAAAGTCCCCAGCAGTAACAGTGGCATTCAGAATTGCATAGTATATTATAGATTTTTCTAATGCCAGGATTCTTTTTTATTCATTAGGGAATAAGCATATATCACTAAACACAGATTTTTCTACTTATGTGTCATAGATAAGGCATATTTGCAGAAGTCGTGTCAAACAATTTTTTTCTCATAGTACATGATAATATTTGAGTGGCTTCTATTAATTGATATTAGAATAAATCTAACTTTTTCAATTTTATGATTGCTGAAACAATGCCCCTTGTACCATTATTTTTAAGGTATTTCTAATGGAACATAATTTGAAGAGTTGTTTTGTAAAGAAACTAGTACTTCTAACTACTATTTTCTTATAAAAATATTTCCTCTCCACCTGCCTTTTTTAATATTTGAGCTAATACACTTAGATGAAAGGCAGATTGTGGAGTGGAATGGACACTGACTTGGAATCTGGAGACATAAAATTCTAGCAGACCATAATCTCAGTTTCCTCATATGTAAATAAAAATGATAATATTTATATGAACTACTTCCTCCAAGAAAAACTTTCTTTGAAAATTGAAGCATCATAGAAATGTGATATATATCATAACTAATAATAATGATAGTGATATCTGTACTAAAATCTCAGATACTTAATAGAATCATGACTTCTATGTTCTAGTCAAAGTTCCCTGTACCAAAATTGTAATGATATTTTTGAAGAGGAGGCAACTTTGGCTAAAAGTAATATCTATATTTAGAACTTTTTTATTTGTACAATTTTTATTTTGAAAAAATTACCTGATTTTAATTAATGACTTTTTTCTTATGTAACATGTATTTCTTAATGTATCCATCACTCTCTAACAAATGAAGTCTTTATAACAGAGAATAACTTAGAAAGAGGAAAAACCATTTAGAATTTTTATTTAAAACATTTTTACTCACAAGCCATTTCCCATGAGTCCTTTTCTCTTAACTCATTTTGATGAGCAAGTAATTGTTCTTGAAGATTTTGCCACTGAGTACAAACTCAGGCTCTTTCTATTATACTGGAAATTCTCTAACTATAGTCTCACAGCAGATGTATCTTCTTTCTGAGGGCCAGGCTCACATGGTTTAGATCAGTGATGGGCAAACTTTTTAAAGAGGGGGCCAAAGGAAAGGAAATGCTCATCTGTCAGTCTGTTTCTAAGGCAACCCTTTTGAAGTTTCATGTATTGTATCCTACTAATTGTATTTGTAGATTAGGAATAACGTCCAGCAGCCCGATAGAACATTTCAGGGGGCTGCATCTGGCTTGTGGGCCGTAGTTTGCCCATTACTGGTTTAGATGAAAGGATACTGAATGCTATCAGAGGGAATTGGGTTCAAATCCCACCTCTAATATTAACTACTAGCATGACCTTAGGCCTTTTAGTTATTTAACCCCAAGTCATTTACCTTAAGCCATTAGCCCTAAAGTCATTTAACCCCAAATGTCAGGAGGCTTATCAGTAGATTATCCACTGGTAATTAATTCAGTGACTATGAATATTCCTAAAACTAAGATATTGCCCTCAGTCCTGTTTGACTTCCTTCCGCTTCTATAGTGATCAGAATCAATATCTAATTAAAAAGAAAGAATAATAATGCTTTATAACCCACCTTGAGAATGAACTGATAAATAGAAACAAACAAGACATAGCTTGATACCTTCTCTAGTGTGGAGAGGGGAGAGAGACCAGGAGATACCTGAGAACTTTAATATAACAAATACAAAAAAAGAGTTAAAAAATAACAAGAAATGGAAGGTGAAAAATAGCCAATTAAGAATAGAACAGGCATTAACAAAGATCATCATTATTTCTTTTTTTTTTTTTTAACCCTTGTACTTCGGTGTATTGTCTCATAGGTGGAAGAGTGGTAAGGGTGGGCAATGTGAGACTTGATGATGTGAGTGGGCTTCCTGTTCCTGAATATCTTCTTAAAATCTCTACCAGTACTGGTCAGCCAAATAATACATTGGATAAGTTGCTGATTGTTTAATTATTTTTCTATTATATGTAGGAATAATGTCGCTCGGCCAGATAGAATATTTCAGGGGGCTGCATCTGGCCCACCAGCTGTAGTTTTCCCATCACTGACCTATACCTATTTCCATATTATTCATTTTTGCAATAGAGCAGTCTTTTAAAACTACGAGGTTTTCTTGGAAAAATAAATGGATTAGTTTGCTATTTCATTTCCTAGCTCATTTTATGGATGAGGAAACTGAGGCAAACAGAGTTAGGTGACTTGCTCAGGGTCACATGGCTAGTAAGTATCTGAGACTGGATTTGACCTTAGGAAGAAGAGTCTTCTTTATCTTGCAGTCTCTTTACAGTACCACTTAGCTATCCATAGCTTGCTGGACTTGGAGTCAAATCTTGAAGATCATGGTTTAAATCTAACTTCACTTACTACCTGTGTGACCCTATGCAAGTAACTTAACCCATATTCCTCAATTTATTCATCTTTAAAATGGGAATAATAATAGCACCTACAGCCCAAGGTTGTTATAAAGATTTATAAGGTGCTTTGGAAATTTTAAAACACTAAAACATTATAGATATTATTACTAATGGATTAGACCAGTGATGGGAAAAGTACTGCCCCCAAGCCAGATGTGGCCCCCTGAAATGCTCTATCTGGCCAAGTGACATTATTCCTAATCTGATGAATACAATGAGTAGGATATAATACAATGAAATTTTGAAAGAGTTGCCTTAGAAACAGACTGACAGATGAACATTTCCTTTCCTTTGGCCCCATCTTTAAAAGTTTGCCCATTACTGGTTAGGCAATTAGTGTATTTTTTTAATAGATTACAAATAAAATACATATATTTCTTTTTTCATTTTCTCCCTAAAATGATAAATTATCAGGTCATTTTCATTGTTACCTTTGAGGGTATGAGAGGTCAAACAGGTAGATCTTAGGAAGTATGTAAAATGGATAATAATTCAGGTTCATGTAGTAATTTATATACAGTATACAATATAATGCTCCCTATGGTCCTGTGAGGCAGGTTGTAAAACTATCATGCAAGATGTTCCTAAAGTCCCAATGCAGTTTGATCCTTTAATAGTTAAAAACTTCACTAAAGCTTTTGAGACACATTGTTTTTGCTTTATCCTTGAGGAACCTGAGGCTCAGCAAAGGTTAATGATTTACTAAAATCACCAGATTGATTTGGTGAAACGTCTTTCTGGTCGAAACGTCACTTAAATCCATATAGTCTAACTGCAAACCTCGTGGTACATTTAGTCACATGGCAGTTATTTTTCTGAGGATTCGGAGGTTGACATATAGCTAAACACATCTGACCAAGGGAGATGGGATGGCTAGAATAAGAAAAATCTGATGGGAGAGGAGGGAGGATGATAAACTTTGACTTCTTCAAGATGTACTCTGGGACCAGTTGTTATTTTCCTCTGTTCCAAATTCGCCATGTCACATAACCTATTTTGGTTTGTGTTTTGCCTTAAGCGATAACAATGCATTTAAATTGCTTCACCTGTGAATTTCCTAACCTTCAATGAGACCAGGAATTTTGTATTGTATATGCTCAACAAAAAAGAATTTATTTCCATTCCATGGGAATTTGTTGAGGGGTCCTCTATCTCTGCATAATCTATAGCTGCATGCATGGAGGACTTTTTTTTTTCTCTCTTTATAAATCAATCCTTTAGTGTTATCTAGTTAAGTCTTTAAATTTGGTATTTAGGTTAAATACAAAATATGGTTCTTAGTAATATTTAAGGTCACTATTCATGGTGAAAAATGTTAAAAGCATCGAAGTAGAGCATGAAAAATCCATTATTAGAAAAACATCCCCTTATCTACAATAGCAGTTACTTTGCCAAGATTTCAGTGCATTGTTGCAGCCCATTATTGCCACTATTGTTAATATTTCCATTATAAGCCTCTATTCAGTATTCCCACCAATTTAGAACACTGTATACATGTACTAAACTTTAGTCTACAGAAGTCTTGGGTTCTTAGTGATATTTTCAAACTACTGCCAAATAAATTCAAAAACTATATAAATGAAAATGTGCAGATCACTAAGTTTCAAATGTGTGTGGGAGATAAGCAGCTTATTGATGGGAAAGACGTGGAGGGGAAATTTAGTTTTGAATTTTAATCAATGGTGACTAGAATTTCAATGCTATTAATTCAAACAAATGCTGAAATGGAATCACAGGATAGGATGGTATCTGAATGGCTTCTTATAGGCAAGACTACATATAGAACACCCTAGAAAAGTGAAAATTCATGTTTAAAGACTTTTGGAGAAGAAAATTCTTTAGCTGCTATTCTTAACTAGCTCCATTTTAAAATAACTCTATTGTCAAGAAACTTTCCTTCATGTTTTGCTAAATTCCTGTGATTTTTTACTCCATCTTAATCTGGTTTGAAGGGGGCAATGACAAAATATATAAAATCCCTGGAATAATAATATAATTGTTCATAAAAATATAAATCCTACTTAAATTCCTTTGAATAGTAATATAATTGATAATATTATTAATAACCCTTGTTGGATCCTTTTCATCTACAGATTGTCAGATTAGTATCTCTTTTCTTAAGGAGTTCACTATCTGACTTGTAGTTTCTCTCTACCCCAAATTTTCCTTTAGCCTTCCCTTTAACATTCACATTGTTGCCTTTTCTAAGACTTCTATCTCTATAACTCTCTTATGCGTTAGCCACTGTATGCGACTGATCATGTCTTAACTTTCATAATTACATAAATCTGTTCCACTTGCACATTTTCATTTGTATAGTTTTTCATCTTGAGCTATGAAACTCTTCACTAATCATTCGCTGGCTGTTTCATCTCTGCCTCTCCTTCATTCATCCTACAGCAATTCTTTTTCTTTACCGTGATTTCTAGTACTTCCATCCACACCTGCTATGGTCTTATTTTCATAGACTTATCACTTTAAAGCTGGAAATGATTTTAAAAGCTATCTAATCTAACCTCATTTTATAAAGAAGTGATGTGAAGCCTAAGGAGGTGGGACAGGATTTGTGACTCTCCTCAATATCACAAAGTAAGTGTTGGAATTGTGATTGTAATCCAGCATCCCTGACTGCTGAAAAATCTTTGAACCATACCATGCCACTCCCTTCTTTCATAGTTTTGACACCATAATTAATCAGTTTTACTATGCACTTTCCTCTATCTTTGAATCCCTTGCCTCCTAATCCCACTGCCATTGATATTCTGCTGACTCTCAGTCTTGTAACAATTGCACCATAATCTGCTTTCTACTATGAGAACCAGGCCACTTGGGTCTCCTACAAATTCATGTCATCTAATAGAACTGCATAGGAATCATTTTGTTTTTCCTTAATTGACTCTTATGCTACCTGAAACAGATGTTCTAATTCCCATTTTTTCTTTATTTAGGCACAATTTATAGGTAGTGATTTTTTTCTTCTTTCTTACTAAAATTTTTGAGACCATCCATCATGACCTCCTTTATCTTCCTGTTCTGTCCACATAAAAATCCCTGTACTCATACATAGATAGCTAGTAAATAAGTCAGAGACACATACAGAGTACTAATTAGAATACTTTGATCAACACAGGACAGCAAGAAGATGAGCTTTTATTGGGGACTTTGATCAAGTCACTTTATAGACTGATACTGGAATGATTATTAGAACTTCATTGATGATGAATTAAAATAAGTGATTGAGAATGGAAGTATTGGCTTAGGCTTTTAGGAATTGCTTTAGGATGAATTGTTGACACAAATTCAGTTGGATCAGAGTACCCTGTTTGCTAAATCTGAAAATGAGAGCTTTCATGGCAAATTCAGCTGGCCCATTTTTGAACACACATCAGAGACCAGAGAGAAGACTTGATTCCTGAACATCTCTGCATTGGCTTAATCTCCAGAGATGTTAGATGTCTTCACCAACCTTCTTTCCACTTTACAGATACTCTCTTTTCTTCCTTGGATCTCCTTCTATCTGTTTAACCAATCTTTCTCAGTTTCTTCTAAGGAATCGTCATCTATCTCCCCTTTCATAAGGGTAGACATACTCTAGCACCCCAGACATCTTCTCTTTTGTCTGCACATTCTCTTTAATGATTTTATCTTCTTTTATAGGTTCAATGATCATCTCTAACCAGATGACCCTGGACATCTATACATATATGTATTTATGTGTATAAATGTGCATACATATGCACAGCTTTAATTTCTAGTCTGAAGTATAGTCTCATATCTTTGTTTTCCTGCTAAATATCTCTTCCAGAATACTTTACCAACTTAGCAGACTCAACACATTAATTCTAAACCCGAACTCCTAATTTTCTCTTTTAAATCATTCTGCTAGTCTTCTATTTACTCAGGTTCATAATTTTAGAGTTCTTCAAACTTTTCCTCTTTTCAATTCCTCATATTCAACAAAGTGCCAAATCTGTAGATTTTATGCTCACACATGACTTTCAACTTTCCCCCCATTTTCTACCACCTAGGCTAGTACCCTAATATAGGCTTTAAAATATAGCCCTCAGATTGATCCTTCCACCTCCAATTTCTTCCATAGACCATCCATCAGTGGGATGGGCATGTCACTCTTCTCCTCAGAACAATTCAATATCTGTCCATGGATTCTAGAATCAAATATAAGCTCCTTATTCTGTTATTTAGTGCCATCCACAATCTGCCTCGAGTCTACCTTTCCAGCTTTATTCCACGTCTTTTAAGCAGAGACCTTTTATTCTTGTTCTCATGTACATTCCTTTTCCAAGTACACAGACAAAAATCTAGGTGCTCCAGAATTAACTTTGTCTTATTTTTAACCTTTTTTATTTGGCATTTAAGTCCTTCACAACTTAACCTTATTACTACCCTTCATGTATACTACATAGTCCAGCAAAACTTCCTGTGTTGCAATCTTTTCACCTTCATCTTTTAGAATCCTTAGGCTTTTTGTTTTGAAGGCTTACCTTCTGTGTTGCTGTCTTCTTCTTTCTTTTTTCTTCTTTTTCTTGCTCTTCTTCTCCCCTTGCTTTCTTCCTTAGAATTAATACTAAATATTGGTTTAAAGGCAGAAGAGCAGTAAGGGCTAGGCAATGGATGCTACTTGTTTAGAGTGACATAGCTGGGAATTGTCTGATTACAGATTTGAACCTTGGACTTCCCATCTCCAAGTCAGGCATTCTATCCACCAAGTCGCCTAGATGACCCTAAGTCCCAAGGAAAGAAGAATTTCCTCATACTGATCTATTGTCCAAATTATATTGGATTTTTTTTGTATATATGCTTGTATATTTAGATGTTATCTCCTCTTTCTAGTATAGAAGCATCTCAAAGTCAGGGACTGTCTAATTCTTGCCTTTTTATCCACAGTTCACAGCATAGTCCCTGGCACACAGTAGACATTTAATACTTACTGATTGTTTGACTCTTGTTTTTGCTAACTCATGATATTCAAATTTGTGTGCATTTATGATAATGCCTGATGGCATTTTGTAGGAAGTGGGACATTTTCCTTAATCTATGGAGCTCCATTTGTTTCTATAAATTTACTTATTGATGCCCATTTCCAGCTTTCTGTTTATTGAAATAATTTTATGTCTAGTTCTACTGCCAGAGCTTCTAGGAAATGTATATTTTAAAATAGACATTTTAGTGTGATTATCTGCTGCCACTTGGGTAATGTTGGTGGAATTGTTTTTCTTTGTGCCACAGTTTTTTTTTTTAACCCTTGTACTTTGGTGTATTGTCTCATAGGTGGAAGATTGGTAAGGGTTACACAGCTGGGAAGTGGCTGAGGCCGGGTTTGAACCTAGGACCTCCTGTCTCTAGGCCTGACTCTCACTCCACTGAGCTACCCGGCTGCCCCTATGCCACAGTTTTCTATTTTAGCTCTGTTTAGGGGTGATGATCTCAAGATTCTTAAATGCTTTAAAAATTCTTAAAATTAATAATTGTTTAATCTTCAAAACAATAGTATAGAGTTCTAGAGTCATGGGCCTGAAAGGGATTTTAAGTATTGTCTTGTATAACCCCTCTTGCACCATATAAGGAAACAGGTTCAGAGAGAAAAATTGATTGGTCTGGACATGAATAGTAAACAATACTCCCACTTACACTTCTTTCTCTTTTCTAAAAGAGGATAGAGTTCCACTTAATCCATTCTCTCCCCCCCCCCCCCACCAATTTAAATGTTTTCTTCTTTTTTAAATAGAATTTATTTAAGAGTGTCTAAGGCCTTCCTTCTCCTCTGTGCACCATAGAAGGTATCATCTGGTCGACAGTTATGCACATATAAATTATATTTTTCATGTTTCCATTTTTCAGTCCATTCTCTGGTAGTAACACATTCACAAGTTATTCTTCAAGTATTAAATGTTTCTGTTTGTAATGTTCTCTTGGCTCTACTCATCTCACTGTTCATTATTCCATGTAGTTCTATCCAAGTTTTAAAAAAAATTAGCCTGCTCTTTATTTATTATGGCACATCAGTATTTCATCACAATCACATACAAAAATTTGTTTAGGTATTCGTCACTCGATGAGCATCCCCTCAATTTCCAGTTTTTTGGCACCACAAGTAGAGCTGCTATATTTTGGAACATATAGATTCGTTTCCTTTTCCCCTTATCTCCTTGGGAAACAGACCCAGCTATGGCATTGTTGGGTTTAGTTTTTCCTTTAAAATCCATCTCTATTAGATAATATCATTTATATTTTGCCCAGAATGCTGAAATTCATGCAGAAGTTTTTCTACATTCCTTGGACCCAAGGCAGTGACATAATTCAACATCTTCCCCAGTAAACCAGTAATTCTATTTTTTGAGCCCAAGTGATGTCATGCTTAGGTATGTTTAGTACATATCTTTATTATTATTATTATTATTATTTATTAGAATCTTTAGTACAGTACTCCACAATAGCCAGAACAGACATCAAAAAAGGGCAAGTTATAACTGGAAATTAGATAGGGAAGTTTTTGAGAGAAGGGACTGTTTTTGGTCTTTGTATTCCCAGTGCCTAGCACAGTTCTTGGCACATAGTAGGTGCTTAATAAATACTTGTTGACTATAAAAGGAAACTAAATTAACTAATCCTTACTGGTAACAGTAATACTTTTAATATATCTATCTAGTACTTGTTTTCTTGTGAATTCAATATATTTAAATTTTCCATTTTTTTAGTGAGTAAAAAAAGAATCAGAGATACGTAGAAATATAATATGGACAGAAATAGAGATAGGGAT
The DNA here is from genome assembly GCF_016433145.1 of Gracilinanus agilis. Taxonomy (NCBI): domain Eukaryota; kingdom Metazoa; phylum Chordata; class Mammalia; order Didelphimorphia; family Didelphidae; genus Gracilinanus; species Gracilinanus agilis. The sequence continues at coordinate 589,777,435 of NC_058131.1, read as the reverse complement.
AGAGGAGGATAATTCAAGTGGCTTCTTATCTTTTCTAGGATGAAGTTGAAAACCTTTATTTGACTTTTACATCCTTTCATAATCTAGCCTCTTCCTACTTTTCCAATCTTACAACTTATTCCTCTCTACATATTCTACAGTCAGTGACACTGGCCTTCTTGCTGTTCTTTGAACATGACATTTGACATCTTTACACTGGTTGTCACCACTGCCTACAACACTTTCCTTGTCTCTGCTTACTGATTTGCCTCATTTCATTCAAAACTCACCTTAAATCTATCTTTTTCAGGAATCATTTCCTGGGGTTCCCTATTACTTGTGTCATTCCTCTGAAATTACCATTTCTTTATATTGTACATATCTCGTTCATTCAATTTTTGGCATGTGATTTCCCTCATTAGAATCGGAGTTCCTTGAAGACTGAGATAGAGGTTTTTTTAAATCTTTTTTTCACATCCCCACATCTTAGTAGAAGACTTGATACATTTGTTAAGTCATTCAATCATGTCCTCTGCCCTTCCTGATCCCAAGGATCATAGCTGGCCACAAGATTTTTTTGGCAAAGATAATATATTGACTTACCTTTTCCTTTTCCAGTGAATCCAATGGGTCTTTTTTGTCAGGCAATCATTGATGAAGTAATTTGCTTAGGGTCATATTACTAAAAGGTGTCAGAAGCTGGATTTGAATTCAGATCTTCCTGACTCCAAGCCTAGTGCTCTAACCACTAAACCACAGAGACCTCTATGCTTAATGTATAGTAATAACTAAATCAATGGTTGTTGCTGACTAGCAATTTGATGTAGTGAAGAGTGAGCTAACCTCAGAATTAAGAAGCCTGAGGTCAAGTCTTACCTGTGACACATATGTGCTTTGTATCCCTGCGCAAGTCAATTAACTTTGTACATAATACTTGAGTTAATTACTGAAAATTTTAAATGAAGAACAAATGCAGGTCTCTCTCCTCATTGGAGGTTCCTTCTACTGATGACTTTTTGCATTAACGAGGAAAATTACCTTAAAAGTCTCAGCATTTAGAAATGAAAGTGGCTTCAGACAGTATCTAGTATAAATGCCTCCTTTTACAAATGAATAAACCAGAGTCTAGAGAGGTTTATAAAATGCATGTAAACTTCAAACCAACTCATAAGTTTTAGCTATTATTATTGATATTATTAGCAAAATTCTAAGTAGTATTAAGTAACATAATACCATCGTGATAAAAAGCAACATTTTAATAAGCAAACTTGTATAGTCGGGGCAAATGCTAATTACTAAATAAAACTAATATTTATTAAGGTATCAAGAATGGAGATTGGAATATTGGAACTGAGTAGTTTGGTTTAGAGGCAACTAGGTGGCATAGAGGATAGAATACCAGATCCAGAGTCAAGAAGTCCCAACTTCAAATTTGGGCTCAGACACTCACTAGCTGTGTGACATTGGGTAAGTCACTTTACTCTGTCTACTTCAGTTCCTCATCTGCAAAATGAACTGGAGAGAAGGAAATGGTAAACCACTCCAGAATCTTGGCCAAGTAAAGCCCAAATGGAGTCATGAAAAATCAGATGTGACTGAAATGACTGAATAGAAAAAAACCATGGTTTTGTTTGAGGGGTAAGAAGGAGGATGCTATATATATATATATATATATATATATATATATATATATATATATATAATCAGTTTTATAGGTTATAACATATAGAGACAGCATATGTGGGCTTATATATGGACTTATCAGAGTCCTTTATCTTATGTGCTTCTATATAGTACTTCAGGATGGACTTTTTCTGAATATTAGAAGGCTTTGGCAAGATTCCGGAATATATCAGGCAAACAAAAGTCCAGTTTTCCTTAGACTAAATTCTTCCTTTATGTTTGATGAATTATAATATGTGAATGTAGCATAACTTGTGTATATGTATCTGGGAGCATGCATGCATACATGCGTGAATCTCTGTCTTGACTCTTTGCTAGGATAAGCACAGTCTAGAGCTGTCAGTCTCCATTCAGAAAGTGAGTCCACACATGCTTTGGTGCAATCTGTAGGTATAAGGTGTTAAAAAAAATTTCATATAGAAAGATCATTTCAAAAAGCGTGTTAAGCATTTTCAGGTTGTTTTTTTTTTTTTTTTTTTTTGTATAGTAATGAATAACATTGCTGAACAGGTCTTTTATATTCATTTAGTAATTCCTTTAGGGTGGCAATCATATAGTTTATAATACCTGGGCCAAAAAAACCATACTTTATGTTCAGTTTGGCAAGGTGAATAGCACCCTGGCAATCCCTTATACATTGAGGCCTGAGTCATAACGAACCATTGTGCTTCCTTCAATTTGGAAAAAAATACACATTTTTATCTACCTTTGTTTCATTTCTGGGCCTTAGTTGACTATTCTTAGAAAGAATGAAATATGGCTACCTTTGACTCTTTCATTTCTTCAGGAGGCATATCTTCTTTGCTAATGTAGTTATGTGCCTATGTATGGCATTACTACTAAGACTGATTTGGTTAGGGCGTTTTGTTTTTTTTGTTTTTTTTGTTTTTTTTAGTTTAGAGGCCACTGTTTCTGATATGTTATTTTTACCCCTTGCTCAACACCAATGCCTAAGGGCTTTTGACCATGATACTTCATTGAGGGAGTAACTAGGAAAATGTAATGTTTGTGCTTATTCTTGGAAGTTAACAATATTTTGGGCAACAATAAATGTGGGCCTAATATAGAGAGACATGTCAGAGACTCTTATCTTACCTATTCCTAAATAGTGCTCAGGATAGACCCTTTGTGCATAATAGAATGCTTTTACAAAGTTCAGGAATATACCAAGCAAACATGTGCCACAGTATATTCTACTTATTAATGGATAAACAACATTTTGGTCTGTAATTGAAATCCCATGTATCTGGAGCTTCTTACTGTTATATCACTGATATGATCAAAACGCACAAATGACATAATAGTCTATCATTTGGGCTGTAATTTTATCTCCCTCCCCAAAATACATTATTCAGTGTATTATATTGCGAAGACCACTGGACTGGAAGTTAGATAATCTAGGTTTTAGTATCTGTATTGCCTACCACTAAATAGGGCTGTGTCCTTCAGTGAATTATTTCATTTCTCTGGGCCATGGTTCTGTAAAACAAGGATGTTGGACCAAATTATCTCTAATCTTCCTTTCAATTCTAACATAAAAAAATCTGATGATTCTGTTTGCGAATGTTCCTATTCCCAGAGCTCTTTAGAACAAAGGGTGGATGCCTTCTAGGTCCATAACACCTATAAACATCAATTTGCCTTTAAGGGCTCTGGTATTCTCTGTAAGCTATTGGGCTTGTCTCAATTAATTGCTTCTTTTATTTTGTGACCTTTGAGTACTAGGACAGAAGTGACTCTCCCTTTTCCTTGGTCTTGAGTAAAATACTTCCTTCAGGTCACTTCCCTAAGATCGTAATCCCTCTCTTCCACCAAAAAAAAAAATCAATGTGAAAATTATGCTCTTTGATTTTTGTCTCAAACTAGAGATACTGACAGCTTCTTGTTTTCTGTTACCAAGGTACCAATGAAATCTTACTGCCTTAGCTTTGACTAAAAATTTAGGTCACATAGGATGATCCCTCCTTGTTTCTCTGTTCCCTAGACAATAATACACTACAATAGAGACCCATAATACACCATAGTCCACTTCCTCCTAAGGGGAATCATAAGCAAAGTTGAATATGTTCAAATTGCCTTTTATGATATAATGAATCTTCAAAAAACAAACAGTATTCTGTACAGCGAGGAAAAGCATACCAACACTCTTTGGAGGAGATGTTCCACAAATTTCAGCTGGCAACTTGTGAAGGATATAACACTGATTCCATATGTCTCCTGCAAAGCCACAGGAAATCCATGCTGCTCACATCAGGACGCTAAAATATTATAAGATTTACTGCTCAGCAGGGGGATATTTTAAAACTACTAAAGAGAAGTACTTGGCATCACTAATTTAAAATATGTGCCATGCTGTGGGGCAAAAACACAGAGTTGTTTTCCTAACTGGTTTTGTTTTGTGTGACTGTAAAGTTAAGTCATACAATGAGGGACAGAGGGATTGCATTCTTGCCTTTTTTGCCCTTAAATGGAACAGATCCAGGATGATGAGGAACAAGATAAGAAAGTATTCTAGTGAGCCTTTCTAATGACAAGAGTACTCTGTTCTCAGATGTCTCAACAGCTTGTTTCATTATGGTTCCATACTTTAGCAACATGTGGGGTGCCAGAATTGGCGAGGGGCTATGTGTTCTAATGAATCAGCAATATAGATTGGGGCTCCAGGTTTGAACCTCTTTCCATATTGCAAACATGGTTTTCTTTTTCTTTTTTAATGAATGAAGTAAAGGTTTGTTCATCTGTTGTCTGGCTCAAAATTCAGGAAATTGAAATTGTAATAGGAATTTTAACTCCCCTAGCTCTGCCATTCATTATCTTAAGTGTAGAATTAGATCAGTCTTATAGAGGGTACTGACTACTGGTAGGAGAAATGGGGACTGAAAGCTCTTATTTCTCTGCACATTTCACTGGCAACACAATGCAATGCACACCTGAGTGCTCGATATCATTTTACAATGATAGCAGTGATGTGTTGGGACAAGGGGCAGTGAATATAGGTATCATGAGTCGAATCTGGCTATCTTTTTTATAGCAAACACCCATTTTAGACTCTGACATAGTTTTAGGTATATAAAACCTCAGGATAAAGTAAAGAACAAGATTAGGATTTAGGTCATTAGAGATGTCAAAAAGAAATCAAATTTCTACTCCTCTGCATAGTAGTGAGTTAGCTTTTAGAGAAAAGAGAGCAAATTCTTCCAACCAGACTGCTATAGGACGAGTAATGCTTCAATATTCCCTTTCACTGGATGTGACTGGGGACTAACTTCTAGTTAAACTGGAAAATTCTTTCCTGCTTCCTACATCAGAGAATTGGGGAATAGTAAGACATATATATAGATATATATAAATATATATATCTATATCTATATTTATATATATATACACACATACATATACGCGCCCGCGTGCGCGCGTGCGCGCGCGCGTGTGTGTGTGTGTGTGTGTGTGTGTGTGTGTTGCTCAGATGATTCTTACTGAATAACAGAATAATGAGTAACGTTAGTATTGTTAGTATTTCAAAGAGAAACATATCTATTTGGTTTAGGAAATGGACTCTATCCCTTCCATTGCTCTTAGTCCTTGTTCCCTTTAGGTTTACTTGGAGACTTTGTTCTTGTGTTGGCAGGTCAAGGAAATCAGAAACTATTTAAGCCTCAACTGAGAATTTGTCCCCATTTGAATATTCTTGAAGAATTTTTTATATCATGACGTTTAAAGTAGCCAAATATCTTAAAGATGTTTTATTCCAATTTTTTTTTGCTTTACAAATGAAGGCCAAGAGAGAGAAGTTATTAATCCATTTTGATTGGTTAAATACTTCAATCAAGCATGCCCTCACCCCATGTTCTAACATGTAAATGATATTATAGCTATGTAAACTGACTAGATCTATGTTTTAATTTCAGCCCTTTTGCTCTGGCACAGGCACATTTTAGACAGTTGTCTAATTTGTTTCTATCATATCTCTCCTTATTAACAGTCCAGTCTGATTATAATTTCCTCGGGAATTCAGGTCTTTCCAATGGCCCCATTTAAATGAACTTTACCCCTAGTAATTTATTTACTCATAGTAGACAAAAAGGTTAGCCACAACTTACTAGTTTATCATATTTATTCTCTCATTTAGTTTTCATCATGACTTGGTATTTATTAGATGTAGAAATTGTTAATTTTTTTTTTATCTTTGGCTACTCTTTTCTAAATTATTTTAATGGACTCACCTAATTAAGTCAGATGCTTTATCAGCTGTCTCAAGTTGCATACCTAGGGAACATCATTTTTGAAGTGATTGAAATGTTCAGATCTCAAAATTTTATTATAATAATATGTCATCTTTCATTTCTTGCCCTAAATATGAGGAAAAATATCAATAATGCAAACGAATTCTGATTTGGTTTAAACCATTTTTGGTCTCAAGACATCATTAGTTGTCGAGGTTACTTGATATCTGATTCTTCTTCAAGTGGTCTAATAAACAGAAAGTAGGAATGCTAATGAACACCAAAATATTTGACTAGAGAGGAAGTGAAAGAGTTAACTGACCATCATCAATTACAACATCAGAGGGGGGTGATTAAGATTGAAATTGCAGGGAGGTTTTTAATTTAGCTGAGTAGAGGAGCCGCCCCCAGTTTAGCCAAGCTCATAATATCATGCACATCTTACTGATTCCTCTTTTTACCAACCACAGCCACTTAGAGGTATTTCATATGGGGAGAGCACCAAATGGACCCTAAGACATTATAATCTGTACATTAATCCACCAAAGAACTATCATCTTCATTTCATTTGAGAGAGAGAGAGAAAGAGAGAGAGAGAGCAAGCACTATAACAAAAAATTTAAAAGGCAAACAAAAAAAAACCCACAAGCCAAATATAAAGTCTAATTTTTGAAGGTCATTGTGTGCATGAGGCTAGCCTCATGTCTTTGCCTGTCTCTGTCATTGCAGTCACTATTTGCAGATAGAGTTGTGGCATTTTGTAATGGAAATCATTGATATTTCTGTATAGTTACTGAATTTTTCAAAATGAATTTTTCTTTTCCTCTTTGTTATAGAGTCAGTGTGGGCTAGTAGATTGAACACTAAGCTTTTGGAGTCATAGACACCTGAGTTCCAACCCTGTGTGCCCCATGGCACATCACATAATCTCTTGAGGTCTCAGCGTCCTCATCTGTAAAATGAGAGATTCGGAGTTGATAATATATAAAGTCTCTTCAATTTTTAAATCTACAACTTTTGTGAACCTCATGTGTGTACCTTATTTTTCTGGCATTTATATATCTTATACCAACTTCTTCCTTAAGAACAGAGAGATGGCATCGCAATAGCTTCTGGGCAGATACTACTCTCTTCTTCCTTTTACATAAAACATTGAAGACTGTCTTAGAGTTGCTTTCATGTCCCTCACAATACATATATTACAATGTTTAAGGTTAGTAAGTCAAAGTGCTCTCAGGAAAAAGGAAGAATTTTAAAAGTGATCTTGTGTCTTTGTGAAAGTAATAGTAGAAGTGACATTTAAATTGTGTATGTGTATGGGTGCGTGCATATAATCCTAACACACTTATACATGGATGCTAGGTACACGTGTATAATTTATGGATAGAAACAATTAAATTGTATTTAATATTATCACAAACTCAAAATAAATATTTATGAATTGTATTTAATTTGCATGTTAGTATTTAAGCAAGTCATCCTCAGTAACATGTAGTCAATGTTATTGAGATGCTTCATCTGTGGTATATAAATGAGTATTTGCTAAGTTAATAGGTCAAATTTTTTGAGGCACAATGTTAAAGTTCAAATGAAGATTGCGTGGACTATTGCTTATGAGTGCCCCACGAATACAGTCCCTTCAATGTACTTGGGCCATAGTTAACTGTTGCAAAGCTTCTTAATTAAATTAGAAATAATGAAATATTTTCAAGGTTTCCATTAAGAACATTTACTGATGAATAGTTTATTCTTTTTAGAAGAAGCTCAATTTAATTCAAAATTCTGATTACATTGCCCTATTATAGTGGGGGTGGCCTTGTCAAAATAATGATCATCTTCAACCCAGTAATTTGAAAATAGCCAACTTCCCCCCTTTTTTAATAGACTTCAAAACAGTAAACTAAAGTAATCCGTGAGTAAAGAAAGCTATAGTTTGAACTATATTGTATTTTTAACTTGAATTTTACTCTGTAAACCTGTTCATTAAGATTACCATTGGAAAGCACAAGAAAACAAACTCATTTGAAACTAGTTCACAAATATCTTTCAATTTTATTTGTGTTGGCTCAAAAATATTCTTACTCTCCAGAAACCAGAGATTTTAACTGTCAATTATAGATCCCCAAATTAATTCCATTGATGACCTTTCCTGAAAGTGAGAGCAATTTTTTAATGACTTTAATGTAACTAGAGGAATTTTGTTGAATTTCTTCATTAGCTGTAACTGCCTTTCGATTTTTGGAAAGTTACATTCTATTTTTCATTCTAAAACTGTTTTATTCATAGTGATACATTCAAGTATTCATATAAATATATTACACTTTATAAAGACAATCTCCAAGAGGAGGAAAGATTAAAGGGAAAAGTGATTTTCAAAATGTGACAACTAAACAATTCAGTGTAGTACTTTAACATAGAAATTAGTTCTGCTAATTTTGAAGAAGTTTGAATGCTTTAAAAATCATCTGGAATGCTCATTGTTCTAATCTATTGGATGTTTCATGTAACAAATTATTAAATCACTAAAATGATTAATTAAATCATTAAAATGATTCCTATGTACACTATAGAGAAAATATTAATTTTTTCCTCTATTCTAGCAGCTTCTGTACCAATGGCCACTGATATGAAATTGTCATGTATTTAATATACTAAGTATTGGAACATTTACTGTCAACATTCAAACAGTGACATGGTTAATTGTCGGAATCTTTCATCTATGGTGGGTGTTGGTCATAGCTTGCAATGATTTCAAAACCTTTTTATAAAGAACGATGAAATACTGATAACAAAACTGATTAAGAAACATCTTTCCGACTCCTTTTTGGACTTTCATTTAAAGATTGCAATAGTTTTCTGAAAATAGTTGAATATTCAGAGACAGGTAATCTAACTTGAATGTAATCATGCCTAATAATAAGCAGAATTAGTAAGATAT
>NC_058131.1:589725218-589757489 GCF_016433145.1 Gracilinanus agilis | reverse complement strand
CTTCTTCTTCTTCTTCTTCTTCTTCTTCTTCTTCTTCTTCTTCTTCTTCTTCTTCTCCTTCTCCTCCTCCTCCTTCTCCTCCTTCTTCTTCTTCTTCAAAAATCCCTTCCTTCCATCTAACAATCTCTAATAGGCATTGGTGCCAAGGCAGAAGAGCAGTAAGTGCTAGGTAAATGGGGGTGAAGTGTCTTGCTTGGGGTCACACAGCTAGGAAGTGTCTGAGACCAAATTTGAACGCAAGACCTCCTGTCTCTTGGTCTGACTCAGAATCCACTAAACCACCCAGTTGCCTCCAAATGCTTCTTTAATCAGAGTTCCTATTCATATGAGAGGCAGTTTGGCATAGTAGACACAGTCACAGGCCTTGAGTTAGGACCTTGGTTTGAACCCCATTTCTGAGTTTTCTTGTGTCACTAAAAGGAAATCATTTGATTTTTATGATCTTCAGTTTCCTGATCTGCAAAATGGGGATAAAACAGCTAAAAATATCTGTTGTATACCTCATATGATTGTTGTGAAGCTCAAATGAAGTAATTTATGTCTTAAAGCAGTCTGGCCAGGTCCTGATTAGTGTGAATAATGAATCCCTATAATGCAGCCATAAGGATTTGAATTCATATTATTTGAACTTATAAGTGTGTGAAATATGGTAATTCGTTTCAGCATGATATAACTATGCAAAGTGAATCATTGTGACCATTTCATAGGATTCATTATTCTTACTATTCCAACATAGCTGTACATAAATGACAGTTATTATTGTAAATCTATGCCTAAAAATTTTGGCATGGTTTGCCACACTTTAGATTTCTTTAAGATTTAAAACCTTTAAAGTTTACATTTTAAACTTTCCTCCACCATGAGGCCTACAGATACATAGTGATTATCAAATGTATCAAATAAGATATGAATCTAAGTTGAGTTTTCAGGAGTTAATGTTTACCTTTTATTGTTGAAGTTAGCCTACTTATGAAATTAGTATAGTGGGTATTTTTGCTTGAATTTTCAGTTGAGAGAGCAAAATTTTGAATGGGTATGAGAATGGATTTGTTTTCTTTTTCTTGAAGTGGTCATCCTGAGTCACAGCTAGGGCAATGTGTGGTTAAAGGGAAACTTTTCTCTTCTAATGGATGTTGGCACATAGCAGACTTTGTAGTTATCAATGGAGATGCTTCTTATAAGTTCTGTGATATTTTAAAAATGATTATTGAGCACACTGTGGAACTTAAGATGAATAATAAAAGTTAAATGTCGTATTAATTTAAAATGTATTTTACTTGGTTTATATTTTTATTTTTATTTTATTTTTGAAAATTCTGCCTTAGTATCAATTCTAAGAAAGAGGAGTTGTCAGGGCTAGGTAATTGGGATTAAGTGGCCTGTCTAGGATCATGTAGCTTGGAAGTGTTGGAGGCCAGATTTGAACTCAGGTCCCCCCAACTCCAAGCCTTGTGCTCTATTTTCTGTGTGACTTAGGTTCCCTTTCACTTGGTGAAGAAAAAGAATGATATTTAAAGAAAGATAGTTTTTAATGAGAATTCTTGAGTTTTTTACTACTATCATTTTTGAGCAAGTCATAACCCTTTAGGTGCCAGTTTTCTCATCTATAAAATGAAGAGGTTGAATTTATGGCATCTAAGACCCATTTCAGATGCAAATTTATGATGCTAAATATTCTTCTTGGATAGAAAAAGCAAATGATGATTTGGGGCAATTGTATTTTTTAGGAAGACTTTATTTTTCAGATGGGCTTATCCATTACCTTTTATCTAGTTGTTATTTTTAATGTGCCTTCTATTGGCTTATAAGAATAGGAACCACAACTCTGATTTTATTAGTATAGGGAACTCTCAGATAAGAAAATTCTTTCTCCTAATGAAATTTGTGTCTTCTTTAAAAATTACTGTTATAGAGACTTGCCTAGGTTAAAAAATAGGGTCAGTGGTCCCAAAGCTTATGTCAGAGGTAAGAATTCTAACTCAGGTGTTCCTGCCTCTGAGGCTGACTCATGATCTACTATGGAAAACTACCTTTTTGGGATCATAATGAAGGCAAAACTAATCACATCAATAATATGCTGTGGACACCAAAGAGATAAGGCTTAACTTTGTGCATAAGTACTTAAGCTATTTGAGTCCCATGTCATCACTTTATGTTATCTATTTAATTCCAGGAAGATCCTTTGACTTATTTGTACATTAGTGTATCCACATGTGAAGAAATCTCAAAGTTTTATTCTTGTAGCAAAAATAGCTTGCTAACTTCCCTACCCCTTCCATTCAAAGCATGAGAGGGGCATACCAGTAGAGTGATTAGAGTGTTAAAAAGCAAGTGAGAGTCAGGAAGGCCTGAGTTCTACTTCTAATTCTACTTCTAATGATGATCTTGGGAAGCCATTTAACTCTTCTTAGCCTCAGGCAACTGGACTTTGATATATTGACATGTTTAGAAGAGTTTCCTCTGAAGAGTGCACACAATTTTTATAGCCAAATGCAGGAGTGATTTTTTTTTGAGGTGGGGTGAGTTGATAAGGTCTGTTTTGGATATGATGTATTTGAGTTGTTAATGAGACATAAAGACAGAGATAATGAAAAGACCATTGGCATAAGGCTTAAGAAGAACATCAGGGTTATTGGTTATTTCATATAATATTGGTTATTTCATATAATGTTGAAAGCCAAAACCAGGGGATTATATTGAGTCAGTACTTTTGGATAATTGGGGTTCAGGATGGAGTAAAGGCAAGGATTCATCTGAACTTTCCCAAATTTACCTCCAAATAATGTTAAAATTGTGTATCAGAATGAATTCTTGAGCAGCAGAACCAACAAAAAATGAAGTGAAACAAATTTCCATCCAAAAACAACTTAGAAGATCAGTAGGAAAAGACTTTCTCATTGGGGGTAAGAATGAAGTACAGTCCAGTGTAGTCTGTGCCAGTTTAGGTCTCACTAAGGAAATTTATTTAGAATATTTTTCCATGGTTACATGATTCAAGATTCCACTCCCTCCTCCCTCCCCCTCCCAGAACTGACAAGCAATTAAACTGGGTTATATTGGTATCATTGTTCAAAACCTATTTTCATGTCATTCATATTTGCAATAGAGTGGCCTTTTAACATCAAAACCACAATCACATCCCCATCGAACCACATGATTGATTATATGTTTTTCTTCTGCATTTCTATTCCTACAATTCTTTCTCTGGATATGGTCAATGTTCTTTCTCATAAGTTCCTCTGGATTGTTCTGGGTCTTTGTGTTGCTGCTAGTAGATAAGTCTGTTACATTTGATTGTGCCATGGTGTATCAGTCTCTGTGTACAATGTTCACCTGGTTCTCTTCCTTTTGCTCTGCATCAATTCCTGGAGGTCTTTCCAGTTCACATAGAAACCCTCCAGTTCATTATTCTTTTTAGTGCAATAGTATTCCATCAACAGCAGATTCCACAATTTGTTCAGCCATTCCCCAATCGATGGACAACCCCCCCCCCCCATTTTCCAATTTTGTGTAGGCCTCACTTTTTAAGCCAGTAGCAGGCCTTGAGAGCAACTAAATCAGTGGCAGTATTTTCTGGAGCTATAAGCCCATAGACAATAAGTGGGTCAGAGGATATTATAGGCACTGAGAACATGACTTTGTGGCATTGTCCATACACAGTTCTGGGGCACAGTGTCAGGATGAGGAAGAGAAGTAGGTAGGTTTGGGATATTGGTTGTAACTCTAGGATAGAAAATGAGTGTTTGTGGTCACTCATAGACTAGAGTATAGACCAGGAAAGCAGTGCCAACTTCTCATTAGATCATATCACTTTGGAAAAAATTGAGAATTGTAGACTCCCAGAGATAGCTTTGAAAACAGTGTTAAGAAAAACCGGTATTTGTAACAGTGGTCCCTTCACCTTATTAGCAGAATTCAACTTTAACAGAAAGTTAAAAGTCAAGAAATAAGCTGGAAAAATGAGGAAACATCAAAAAGAACCCATCCATGTATAGTTATTATATTGACAGTAAGATCAAAATACAAGTTCAGAAGACAATGAAATCAAAGTAGCTACATGCAAAGTCTGAAAGAAAAGTGTAAATTGATCTAAGGTCTTTGAAGAGCTCAAAACAGAAGTTAAAAATTAAATAAAAGAGGTAGAGGAAAATTGGGAAAAGAAATGAGTGATGCAAGAAAATCATGAAAAAAGAGGCAATAGTTTGGTAAAGGAGACACAAGAAATGTTGAAGAAAATTACTCTTTAAAAAACAAAATAGGCTGAATGACAAAAGAAGCAGAAAAATAAAAAGAAGAAATATTTAAAAAGTAGAAATGGTTAAATGGAAAAGGTGATATAAAAGCTGTTATGAAATAAGTAGGCAATGTTTGTTAAAGGAGGGATAAAATGATATAAACGTAATAAAGTGATTGGAGGAAGAATGAAGGGGATAGCTGAGTGTAGGGAAGGGATGAATGAGATGGTATGTAGGATGATAAAGGAATGAATGGGAGTATACAGGAGGATATCTCAAACAGGCTTATTCACTGAGACTAGAGACAGAGGGTTCTAGGAGGAAATAGACTGGGTTCTTCAGGCAGGGAAAGTATCTCTGATACAGGAGGAATTGGGCCAGTCAGAAATGTTTAGGTCTGGCTGGAGGGTTTCTCTTGTTAATTTCTAAGGTCCCTTTGAGGGAGGAGTCAAAGGCTCCTCCCTGTCAGTGTAATTGATGTCTGCAGGAAGTCTTGGCTGGGTACTTCCTGCCCAAGATGGATGCCTAGGTTTCCCTCAAGAAATAAAAAAAATGTAATTTTTCCCTCTTCAGCCTTTGCCTTAATCTTCAATACAATGAATCACCAGAGGCTTTGTGTAGGTAATAGAGGGTAATGTCAGGGATAATCAGAGGGAAAGAGGGGTTTTAGGTTTTATATCTGCTGCTAGGGAGAAGGCTGGTGCTGGGGGATGGAGAGGGTTAGACTGAGAGAGGCCTCCTCTCCCAGTCAGGAAGGTTTGACTGCCTTGAAGTAAAAGTATTTATCAAATCACTAAAATAGGGGTGGTTTGTTTTAGGATGCCCTACTTGCCTACATAAACTCAACCCACAATGTCCAACCACCAAGCCCACCCTTCCTCCCAGGGCCCAAAGGGAAATTCAGGGAAATATCAGGGATGTAGATGGAGAGAACAGGGAGAGGTTCAGAGAAATCAGCTAGGTCCAAATGCCCCAAAAGACAAAAGCACAGGCCAATGCCAAAGCCAAAAGGCAAAAGCCCCCCAGTTGGAACTTCAGCACTATTTATAGCCTCAGGCTCCAACTGCATTTCTGAACATTCTAAAACCCCTGACTGCCAGGGCTGCTTACAGTTGAATTTGCAAAAGCAAAGGCTTCTGCTAGCAACCCTGCATTACAAAACTCACTGAAGAATATAATTTCTTAAATACTATATTTGGGCAAGTAGAAGCTAATGCCTCCAGGAGTCTTAAGTCAACAGGAATTAAAAAAAAATAAAATGTGAAATATCTCATTGGAAAAACAACTGACCTGGAAAATAGTTTGAAAAGAGATAATTTAAGAGTAATTGGATCATCTGAAAACCATGATAAAAATAAAAAAAAACCCTCTCAACTTTTTACTTCAAGAAATTATTAAGGAAAACTGCCTTGATATTTTAGAACCAGAGGGAAAAAATAGAAATAGAAAAAATCCAACAATCACCTTCTGAACAAGATATCAAAGTGAAAATGCACAGCAATATTATTGCCAAATTTTAGAATTCCCATATCAAGGAGAAAATATTGTGAAGATACATAAAGAAACAACTCAAATATCATGAAGCCACATTCAGATTAACACAAGATTTAGCAGTTCCTAAATTAAAGGATCAGAGGCCTTATACTATGATATTCTGGAGAGCTAGGGGGCTGGGATTACCACTGAGTACAGTGCTTCAGGAGAATATTTAAAGAAACTGAAGGCTTCAAAGCATTACTGTTGTAAAGATTAGGGCTGAATAGAAAATTTGACATTAAAATATAAGACTTAAGAGAAGTATAAAAAAGTAAACAGGAAAGAGAATTCATAAAGGATCTGATTTCAGTAGTCCACATTCATATATGTCAAGATGATAGTTATAACTCCCAAGAACTTGATCATCATTATTATTAGGACAATTAGTAGGATTATATATATACATATATGGCATAGGTGGGAGTTGATTATAATGGCATGATATCTAAAAAAATTAGGAACGAGAAAGTGGAATCCACTGGGAGAAGGAGGAAGGGAGTGGTAGAATGGGGTAAATTATTTTATATAAAAAGGCCCAAAAGAGCTTTTATAGTGGAGAGGAAGATGGGAATAGTAGTTAATAATACTTGAACCTTACTGTCATTAAAACTAGCTCAAAGGTGGAATAAAATGCATATTCATTTGGGTATAGAAAACTGTTTTACCTTATAGGGAAGTAGAAAAGGGGGATAATAGAAGAGAATGAGGTTGAGAGAAGGGAGGGCAGTGGTCATAAACAAATCACTTTTTAAAAAAATTTATAATATTTCCCATTGTTACATAATTCAATGTGCCCACCCCACTCCAATCCCCTCATTCCTACCCCCTCCCAAATCCAACAAACAGTTCAACTAGTTTATACATGTATCATTGTTCAAAAGCCATTTCTCTGTTTTTCATATCTGCAGTAGTGTGATCCTTTAACATCAAAATCCCAATCATATCCCTATCACATTACATGATCTATCACATATTTTTCTAATGCATTTCTGTTCCCACAGTTCTTTTTCTGGATGTAGATAGTGTTCTTTCTCACAAGTTCATCTGAATTGTCCTGGGTCATTGCATTGCTGCTAGTAGAAAAGTCCATTACATTCAATTGTGCCATAATGCATCAGTCTCTGTGTACAATGTTCTCCTGCTTCTGCTCCTTTTTCTCTATGTCAATTCCTGGAGGTCATTCCAGCTCACATGGAATTCCTCCAGTTCATTATTCCTTTTAGTACAATAGTATTCCATTACCAACAGACCCCACAATTTGTTTAGCCATTTCCCAATCAATGGACACCCCCTCATTTTCCAATTTTTTGCTATCACAAAGAGTGCAGCTATAAATATTTTTATACAAGTTTTTTTCCCTTTATTATCTCTTTGGGGTACAAACCCAGCAGTGGTATGGTTGGGTCAAATGGTAGGCATTCTTTTAAAGCATTTGCACATAGTTACTGCCCTCCAGAATGGTTGGATCAATCCACAACTCCACTAGTAGTGTATTAGTGTCCCAATTTTGCCCCATCCCCTTCAACACTTTCTTTTGCTACCACATTGGCCAGTCTTCTAGGTATAAGGTGGTACCTCAGAGTTGTTTTAATTTTCATTTCTCTAATCAGGAGAGCTTTAGAAGACTTTTTCATGTGCTTATTGATAGTTTTGATTTAATCATGTGAAAAGTGCCTATTAATGTCTCTTGACCATTTGTTGATTGGGGAATGGCTTGATTTTTTTTGTAAATTTCACTTAGTCCTTATCTCCTAATACTTACATCAATAAAGCAGGGAAATAGTAGATCAACGAATTGAGCACATAATTTAAAAAAAATGCTACAAAATGAACAAATTAAAACTTCCCCCCAAAAAACCCAAATGGAATGGGAAATTATGAAAATCAAAGGAAACTAATAACACTGAAAATAAGAAAACTGTTGCACTAATAAATAAAAGTAGTAGCTGGCTTTATGAAAAAATAAACCATTCCTTAACTTGATCAAAAAATAAAGAAAATGAAATTGCCAGTATCAAAAATGAAAAGGTAAATCTACCACCACTGAAGAGGAAATTAATGCAATTATTAGGAACAATTCTGCCCAATTATATGCCAGTAAATCTAACAATCTAAGTGGAATAAGTGGATATTTACAAAATATAAATTGCTCAGCTTAACAAGATGAAATAGGATACTAAAATAACTATTTCAGAAAAGAAATCAAACAAACCATTAATGAACTCCCTAAGAAAAAATTCTTAGGACCAGATGGATTCACAAGTGAATTCTACCAAACATTTAAAAACAATTAATTCAAGTTCTATATAAACTATTTAAAAAATAGGCAAGGAACATGTCCTACCAAATTACTTTCAAGGGACATGTTTTACCAAAATACTTTTAAATATGGTGCTGATAGCCAAACAAGAGAAAAGCAAAAACAGAGAAAAAAAACATATATCAATTTCCCTCATGACTATTCATGTAAAAAAACAAATAAAATGCCAACAAGGAGATTATAGCAATATATGACACCATCATACACTATGTTCAGGTGGGATTTATACCAAGAATACAGGGTCGGTTGAATATTAGGAAAACTACCAGCTCAATTGGTTACATCAACAACAAAAAACAACAGAAATCATATGATTATCTCAAAAGAGGCAGAAAAAATTTTTAATGAAATATATAACATTAATTCCTATTAGAAATATTATAAGGCATAGGGATAAGCAGATCTTTTCTTAATAATAAGATATTAACTATCTAAAAAGTCAACAAGCATTATCTGTAATGCTAGAACCTGCCTTTTCAATAAAACCAACGATGGAATAAGGATGCTCTTTATCACTACTTATTCAATATTATATTGGAAATGGTCATGCTAGCAATAAGAGAGGGAAAAGAAATGCAAGGAATTAGAAACAGCAACAAGGAAACAATACTATCACCCTTTGTAGATGATATGATAATATGTTTTGAAAACATTAGAGAATTACCTAAAAAACTATTTGAAAGAAGTTACTTTAGCAGTTGCAAGATATAAAATAAGTCCATATTAATCATCAACATTTATATAGATTAACAACAAAGTCCAGCAGCTAAAGATAGAGTGAGAAATTCCATTTAAAATAACTGTGGTTAATATAAAATTCTTAGAAGTCTATCAACCAAGATAAACCCAGGAACTTCATGAACACAATTAGAAAATGCTTTTCATACAGTTAAGTCAGACATAAACAACTGGAAAAACATTGATTGCTCATGGTTAGGCTGGACCAATAAAATAAAATGACAATTCTACTCAAATTAGTTTATTTGTTTAGTCATACCAATCAAATTACCAAAAATATTTTATGGAGCTGGAAAAAAACAACAAAATTTATCTGGTGGATCAAAAGGTCAAGAATATCAAGAGAATGAATGAAAAAATTTTTGAAGGAATGTGGCTTTGCTGTACCAGATCTCAAACTATATTACAAAGTGATAATTAGAAACCATTCTGGTTCTGGTTAAGAGATAGAGTGGTGAATCCTTGGAATAATCTGGGTACATAAGACACAGTAGGCAATTACTATAGAAATATAGTGTTTGATAAAACCAAAGATCCAGGCTTTTTGAATAAGAAATCATTATTTGACAAAAATTGCTGGGAAAACTGGAAAGTAGTTTGACAAAAGCTAGATATATTCCAACATTTCACACCATAAAACAAAATAAGGCAAAAATGGGTACATGATTTAGACATAAAGAATATTACCATAGGCAAATTAGGGGAAAACAAAATACTTCGCTTGTTATGAATAAAAGAAGAATTTATGACCAAAATACAGAGAGCATTATAACTTGTAAAACAGCTAATTTTGATTATATAAAAATGCTCTAAATTATTATTGATTAAAGGATGCAAATTAAAACAACTCTGAGGTACCACTTCTTGCTTATCAGATTGGCTAATATGGCAAAACAGGAAAAAGACAAATAATGGAAGAGCTATGGAAAAATTAGCACACTAAAACACTATTGATAGAGTTGTGAACTGATCTAATCATTCTGGAGACCAATTTGAAACTATGCCCAAAAGATTTTAAAAGTCTTCATACCCTTTGAATCAATAATAGCACTAATAACTTATTGTTAGTCTTTTTTTTTGGTGGCAAAGAATTTAAAATTGAGGCGATTTCCCAATCATTTGGGCAATGACTGATCAAGTTATGGCATATGACTGTGAGGTAATACTATCGTACTCTAAGAAATGATGAGCAAGATGCTCTCGGAAAAACCTGGAAAGATTTATGTGAACTAATCTAAAGTGAAGTGAGTAGAACCAGAATAATATTATGCATAGTTACATCAATGTTGTATGATGACCAACTGCGAACGACAGTTATTCTGAGTAATAAAATGGTCTAAGATAATTTCAAAGGACTCATGATAAAAAAAATACTACCCTCGGGGCAGCTGGGTAGCTCAGTGGATTGAGAGCCAGGCCTAGAGACAGGAGGTCCTAGGTTCAAATCCGGCCTCAGCCACTTCCCAGCTGTGTGACCCTGGGCAAGTCACTTGACCCCCATTGTCTACCCTTACCAATCTTCCACCTATAAATCAATACACAGAAGTAAAGGGTTTAAAAAAAATTTAAAAAAATACTACCCTCCCCCAGAGAAAGAACTGATGGAGTCTGTATACTGTTTTTTACTTAATTTTTCTTTTCTTTCCTTTTTTGGTTCATATGTTTATTCACAACATAACTAATATGGAAATATATTTTGCATTAATTCACCTGGATAACGTATATCAAATTACTTGCCTTCTTAATGAATGATTAAGAGAAAGTTTTAGGGAGAGAATTTGGAATTTGCAATTTTTAAAAAAATGTCAAAAATTTCTTACATATTATTGGTAAAAAATAAAATATTTGAAAGAAAAAGAATCAGTATTGTTGATAGGAATTCTGGTCCTTGGGACAGATTTAAGTAATCAGTACTTGAGGTGTGGGCTACAGTTATTACAACACTGGGTTGAGCTAGCAGAGTAGAACTTTATTATAGAGACAATGGTACCTATGGTTTAAAGATTATCTTAGCTAATTTCAGGGAAAAATCACCAAACTGGATGGAGGGAGAAGAATGTTTTGGTTTTGCAATATAATTATTTATAAAAAATATTTTGAAACTAGGTCCCATGTTTTATCCAGACTAGGCTTGCAATGACTACTCATATGCACCTTTTTTTGTTCTGTCATTTTTCAGTCTTGCCCAATTTTTCATCACACCATTTTGGGTTTTTTTGGCAAATATATTAGAGTGGTTTTCCATTTCCTTCTCTAGTTTATTTTAAAGATGAGGAAATAGGGAAATAGGGTTAAGTGACTTGCCCAGAGTAACATAGCTAGTAAGTATCTGAGGCCAGATTTGAATGAAGATGAGTCTTCCTGACTTTAGTCCTAGCACTCTATTCATATTACCACCTAGCTGCCCTGAGTTAATTCTTCTGCAAATTGCTGAAGTCCAATTAATCCAAAAGCCTCATCCTCCAGATATTGGGTTATAAGTATGTGTTGCCATGCCTAGCCACAATAATTCTTAAAAATAATTGACTAAAGCATATGGTATAGAGATTGTGGTCATTTTGTAGAGGGAATATCTAGTTAAAAAATCATAGATTTCAAGTGTTAAAGCAAATATTCCCTCTAAAGCGTTTAACAATTTCCTATTATTCATTTTCCTGAATTTTTTTTGTTTCCATGTTCCTGTGTTGTGGTGATGAGAACAACTTTAAGCATGTTGAAATAATGAAAAAAAAGGTGACTATTAGATTAGAAGTTGAAATAGTGCTCTATTTATGGTCAGATGATCTGAGTTCAAATCTTGGCTCTGTCATGTGTGGGAGATTCATTTAAATTTTATTGGTCTCAGTTTGTTATCTGGAAAATGGTTAGTTAATTTCTAAGTTCCCCAAAGACCCCAAATTCTATGAATTATAAATTCTAAATGTAAAAGAATACATCTCTTAATGAATTTTCTGATGATTTACACAAAAGTGCATTAAAATGTCACTAGTTCTATTTGACTTTATCACAATGAGCAGTTAGAATTAGTTGATTTTTATCAAATACAAATTTTGTCCTGAAAAAAATGAGATTAGATTCTTTATTTCACATTTTAGAAACTTTCTAAGGGTCAACCATCTACCTGCATGTTATCATTCTATCCTTTATCCATTTTCATTCACCAAATAAAATTTATTGATCTACTACTTAAAGGTCCAACTCCTGTTTCTAATTCAGTAGAAGAGATGACAAGCATCAGAACAATGAAAGACTAAGGCAGCCCATGATAGGTAAAAAAAACTTTACTTTCAGATTAAGGTCTTTAAGATTGGAAAAGATTGGAACGAAACCCAGTTTGTCTAAAGCCCTAACCAAAGATGCAATATTGGGCAAGCTTCATTACTATTCTGCTCCTCAATTTCTTCTTTTATGAAATGAATGTATTAGCTTAGATGAACCCTAATTTCATCCATAAAATACAAGAACATCTTCCATTATTTGTGAAGCTAGAAAGTAATTCATTAATAAACCACATATTTTATCACCTGTCTACCCATACTACCCTTTATAACTGTAGTAGATCTTTGGATGGTAGTTGCATATATAACCCAATGACTTTGTTTTCATACAATCATTTGCAAAGCACTTTACTCCTAACAACCCTTTAAAGTAGGCAGCACAAGCATTATTACTCGCATTTCACAAATGATTTAGACTTTTTTATGGGAATAGAGATTGAGGGGGAGCCATCATCCCTTCTTTTCTCTCCAGACCTCATTTGAGAGAGTTATGAAGGCTATGGATCCTACAAGAATGGATTGTGTAGAAAGCACACCAGAGGGAGAGGAAATGGTAACCTCTAGGTCTATTTTACCATTTTGTTTAGTCTTGATTGTCCCATGACTAATTTAGCTCTGAAAGAGATCATCAAGGGAGACAATGTAGAGAAGCAAGAACATTAGGGATTACTTCCTAAATTGGAAAAAGTATGATTTAGTGAAAAGAGCACTTATTTTGAATCAGAAGTTTTAGTTCTCATTCTTTCTACTAACTAGCCCTAGAATACTAGGCAAACCATTTAATTGCCCTTGTTTTCATTTTTTTATCTGTAAAATGAACTGGTGAAACTATCTGAAATCATCTAAGGTCTGTTCTGGCTTCAATCAATCCATGGGAATTTTCAAAGACAAATTGATTACCATGAAGATTATGATGTTTTTAAAAACACGTATATCTATGAGATTGAGCATTCAGAAAAGTCAGTTGACTATCAATCTTCTCACATACACTTCATAAATACATTTACAAGTGAAATGTCCATCAGAAGTTGATTCCCTCCCAAAGTAGATACTCTTTTCTTTTGCAAAGTAGATATTTCTGGCATGCTTCTGAATGCCTTAAATTTAAATTTAAAATTTGATAATGACTTTAATATTTCAATATACCAAAAGAGCAAGAAAGAAGATAGTGTATGAAACCAAATTTCATTTATAAAGTTTTCTTTTAAAATGTATATTATATTTAAATTAGTTTTTGTCTTTCTTTCTAAGATTTTTTTCCCTTTTGTATATTTTTAATACTTTTCCTTAATGTTCTTTTCTTTCTTTCTCTCTCTTTTTCTTTTTAAAGAATTATCACTACCTAATATTTTCTACTCTACTCTGTTCTTTTCCTGGGCAAATTGAAGTCCTGTCTTGTAACAAATAAATGTGACACTGATTTCAAACATTGACCATGTCTGAAAAATTTATATTTTCTGTAAATATATATTCTGTATTTATATCAATTTGTACATTTCTTCTTTGCAGATATGCTTTCCGAAGCCCCAAAAGAAATGATAAAAATTGGTATTTCAAGGATGAAAAAAAAGTTGTTTAACTTATGTTTGAATCTTCATGACTCCATTTTGGGGGGTTTTCTTGGTAAAAATGCTGGAGTGATTTTCTGTTTTCTTATCTAGCTCATTTTGCAGATGAGGAACTGAGGCAAACAGGGTTCAATGATTTGCCCAGGATCACATAGTTAACAAATGTATGATATAAGATTTGAACTGAGGAAGATGAGCTTTCCTGACTCTTGGTCCACTGCAACAACTAGCTACAATTATGAACATATTAGATCAAACATTACTTGAATAAAGTTACTACTTTGTTTCTTTGCATCTGCAGCTCCTAGCTGGGTTTGATACATAGTAGTAGGTCCTTAAAATGCTTGTTAATTGATTTAAGTATATTTTACCTCCTAAGAGAATGGATAAGGGAATATTTAAAAGTGAGTAGAAATTAGTTTATTAAATAGCTCTCTCTTTTTCTGTCACCTTGCCTCTCTCTGTCTTTAACTCTCCTTTTTCTCCAACTGAAACTATTATATTATTCAGAAATTTGAGAGCACATTATTTGTCTACAGGATATTTAATTACTTTCTTACCTTTTCTTTTTTTGAATCCTCTTTGCTAGTCAGCTTCTGAGTTTACAAATTTACTTCATGCTGCTTCCTTCTTGGCAGTAAAACATCTTAGCTCTAAAAACTTCACAAGTTTGATATTCAGTTATGTGTCTTTTTTAGTGCCCTATAGTTTAACAAAGGCAACCTATTTTCACTGAAAAAAATCAGTTATTAGTTCAAGGCAACCATTGAGGTGGGAATGAGAATTTGAGCTGTGTCATTGGAAATGTGATTATAAAAAGAGAAATTTCACAGGAACTGGTAGGAGGTTTTCCTTTCTTTAAGGTCCTCCATGACTCACATTCAATTTGTTAAAATAAATGTCTTTTCCCTTCCTTCTTTCCTTCCTTCCTTCCTTCCTTCCTTCCTTCCTTCCTTCCTTCCTTCCTTCCTTCCTATTCTTTCTTTATTTCTTTGAGAACAGGAAGGATAAAAGGAGAGTAGAATCAGATTTAGAGTAGAAAGAGACTTTACAGGTTATCTAGTCCAACATTTTCATTTTACAGATGAAGAAACTGCAGTTAGAAAAGTTAGTCCTTTTAAGTTCTAAACATGATTTTCTTTCATTTTCCTTGAAGGTCTTCATGAAATATAAAGTATGGTTGAATTGTATTACTTCTTTGGGGGACAAAAATCTTCTTTTTGACCTCTTCTTAGACAATTAATATAATACTCTAAATATGGTAGATATTTAATAAACCTTCCTGTTGAAATTAGAGTCACATTTCCCCCTCTAAAAACTTCTTCCTGTGAGAAATTACTGATTGTAAGTTCTAAATGTCCTGCATATTACCATATATATTACAAAGAATTTTTAGCTGTGATAAAAATGTTATATTTATTTTATTAAATATTACTTTATTATAAGATATTTTATTACATGCTAATGTATTTATTACATTAAAACAAGATAAGCAGAATTATATTATTTTAGAAATTAAAGCTTAATAAAAATCATCAATTTACCTAGATAACTCTGATTTATTATCTATTAATATAGATGTAATAATGAATTACATTGTGTCCAAATAGTTCCTTTAACTTGATTAAGTTTTGTGAGAAGAATCATAGATGAGAGAGTCTGAAAAGGCATAAAGGAGTAATCCCCCCCCCCCCATTCTTTAGTTAAATAAAGTGTTGGCTTCTTTAAAAATTGTGTTGGAAATGAAATTGGTCTGTTAACCCTGTTTACAACAGAGGGAAAACCTGCATTATATATATATATATATATATTTTTTTTTTTTAAACCCTTGTACTTTGGTGTATTGTCTCATAGGTGGAAGATTGGTAAGGGTGGGCAATGGGGGTCAAGTGGCTTGCCCAGGGTCACACAGCTGGTAAGTGGCTGAGGCCGGGTTTGAACCTAGGACCTCCTGTCTCTAGGCCTGACTCTCACTCCACTGAGCTACCCAGCTGCCCCCCTGCATTATATTTTGAAAATCATCCAAAGTTCATGAGTGGACACCGTGAAGTGGCAGTTGTGTGTAGTGGGACAAGCATTAAATTGCTGGTTGGAAGTCCTGAGTTCTCATTTCTGTTCATCCTCTGCTTCTAACTATTTTGTGACTATGGGCAAATCACTTAGGCTCCTAACATTCCTTCTTTACATATGTAAAGATATGTACATTATTTACATTTGTAAAATGAGGTGGTGATGATAGAAAATAACATCTGACATTTATATAGTGCTTTGAGATTTACAAAGCATTTTTTATCTATGCAATCTTATTTGAATTGAGGTTGCTCTAAAATACTATAATTCAATTAGAAACCAGTATTTTCCGTTGATTTATAACATAACCTAATTTCCATTGTACTTAGGGGAGGCTCCTCCCCCACCTCCAACAAAATCATGTGCAAAGATATTCTGTTTTGTGGCACCCAGTGCTCATACATGCTCAACTGTACTGAAGTAAAACTGTTAAGTAACTTAATGGGGACACTGGATGGGCTCAGCTCAAAACATCTACCATTCTCAGCCTTCCTACTGGTGAAGACTATAAGTATAATCTATCTACTGGTTTAGTTACAAATTTTCAGTGAAAACTATTTAGGAAAAGTCAAACTGAACCATGAAACATGACAGGCAGAAAAATTTTAGGGTTTAGAACCAGAAGACCAGCTTTCATAGACTTAAAGTAGAAAGGGGACTTGAGGTCATATATTACAAAACTCATTTTACTTGACAGAAAACAGAATAAAAAGAAGTTAAGTGACTTACTTAAGCTTCACACAGGTATTCATGTCTTTCTCTTTCACCAGTTCTCTATCTAGAGCCTAAGGTCTAGAATAAACTAGAAATCATCTTGTCCAATTCCCTCATTTAATGGATAAGCACACTGAGGTGAAATGATTTGGCCCAACTCCTACCAGTAGGGTCAGAATTGAAATTTGAACCAATGCCCTCAGTCTCCACATGTAGTATTCTTTCTGCCATAGTAGTAATTGCAAGAGTTGGGATTTTAAACCATGTAATGATATTCCGATTTCAGTGCTCTTTCCATAATATCATGTAGAAAGAGATGATTTAGAAAGAAAAAGCTATGGGGAAGTCTGTTAATAATTTTTTTCTTTACTAGAAGGGAGGTCTATTTGGTAGTGACAGAAGTTTTAAATGGAAAGGATTGTGATGGAGAAAAAAACTGAGAATTGTGGTATAAAAAAACAAAACCCATCAATATAATAGTTGAAATGTAAAGTAAGAAAAAATGATAAAACAATAACAATAAAAAATAATGATTATAAGAAGTATCTTTGCTAGGAGGCACAAAGTTGAGTATAATAGCCCTAATCCAAGTTAACTACACACATAGTGCCACAGTCAATGCTCCACAATCAATGTCTAGGAGTGGTGTTTCTTTCTCCCTACCTTTGTTAAGGATATTGATATTTATCATATCCTGTCCAATTTATTTGAGTAAAAAGAGATATGTTAGTCAGAATGTAAATATGATTCTTCAATTATCATTCTTCCCATTAGAGACAGCTCCTTTTGTATCAGGTTTCTGAGTGTCATACATAGTGCTAAATTTCTACCACCTTAATCTGATTAGTCCCATGAGTTAATGGATAATACTCATCTACAATCTGAAAGAGGTCTGAAGTCAAGAAGACTTGAGTTCAAAATCATCTTCAGACACTAGCTATGTGACTCCTGGATAAGTCTTAACCTGTGTATGCCTCCATTTCCTCAACTGTAAAATGAGCATAATAATAACCTATCTCATGGGGTTGCTGTGAGGTTCAAAACAGATGATATTTTCAAAGTGCTTGGTGAAATGCCTGGTACATAGTAGGCACTTAATAAATGCTTATTCTTTTTCTTGCACCAATTTACCAATGATTCTATAATAGAAGGTAGCTAGGTGGCTCAGTGTAAAGAGTGTCAAGCTTGGAGTCAGGAAGATTCATCATTCTGAGTTTGAAGCTGACCTCAGATACTTACTAGCTGTACGACCCTAGGCAAGTTATTTAACCCCATTTGTCTCAGTTTCTCATCTATAAAATGATTTGTAGAATGAAATGGCAAATCACTCCAGTATTTTTGTCAAGAAAACCTCAAATGAGGTCATGGAGAATCTGAAATGATTGAATAACAGCAATAACACATGTATGAGGTCAGAATATAAAATTTGTTTTTTCTCTGCACCTATTTTAGATATGTCTATAACTAAAACAGTTTGTAAAGAGCACACGATATTACCTGGGGTTATTCTCTATGTGTCTCATATGGCCCAGTGAATGTTGTACAAACAGGCTATACTTGGTGTGTCTAATGTTTTTTTCATCCTACTTGTTCCCCCTCTCCAATGTAGATAGCCTCTAGGTTTATCCTGGCTGTTTTTTGATCTAGCTCTAGAATTCAGATGTTAGAAACAGGATTAATTTCTGGAATTCTAGAGGAGATCTAGTTCTTAAAGGACAATCCTGACAGTAAGGAAAATAAACAGGGTGCTAACTCTCATTCCT
The DNA here is from genome assembly GCF_016433145.1 of Gracilinanus agilis. Taxonomy (NCBI): domain Eukaryota; kingdom Metazoa; phylum Chordata; class Mammalia; order Didelphimorphia; family Didelphidae; genus Gracilinanus; species Gracilinanus agilis. Next base: position 589,739,267 of record NC_058131.1, on the reverse strand, counting down.
AAAGTATTGCTGCAATGGGGCTAATAAACCTGCTCTCTAACTGTTCAACATTTCAAAGATGTGTTTCACAATTTTATCTTAAAGAAATTCATGGTGTTTACAATTCACTTTGGTGAATGCTTCTGTGATTATAAGCTCTTCTCATGTTTCTCAGCAATGGACTAAGATTCAACTTCTGCTGATCTTTCACGGTCAGGAGTGGAAGTGATACTTGATAACCTAGTCGAAGGAAAAATTTTGAGTCAGATCTTAGATTCAGGGCTTTTAATTAAATCCAGTCTTGGAGGGTCAGGGAAACTCTTGAATCAGAGCTTTATGGGATCATGGGATAATAGATTTAAATTTGTAATGGACTTAGAGATCAATTAAGCAAAGGATTATAACCTTTTTACTTTATAGACAGAGAAGCTGAGACAATGAGGTTATGTAACTTTTCCAGGGCCATATATGTATTAAGTATCAAGTGAAGGTTCAAACTCAAAGGTCTTTTAACTCCAAATCCAGAAATCATTTCACTATGCCATGCTGCTTCTCAAGTGAACTGACAAGTGAGTAGAATTCAGGAAGTTTACAAAGACTAGGTTCTAGAATCCCTTGAAACCAACAGGGTCATCAATGGGATCCTTAAGGTGGAGGTAACTTGAGTTAATAGCAGTGTCTACCTATGCTTGATGGCTTCCCTTAGGCACCTGAAACTCAGCAAGAGTTCCCCTAGTAGTAGGGAGATAACTGAGTCTGATATTACCCTTTTGTACTTCTCTCACCTTCTGAAGCATAGAAATAAAAAAAATTTTAGCTGTTAGATTCAGAAGGCCCTATTGAAGTTGGATGTTAGGATTTTAGTGAGGTTTTAGCAAGGTTTCTGAAAAATTTAGCTAGCTCTGACATTTATAACACTATTGCTAGTGTCAGATCTGGCTGATGGGGGTCCAAATGGAGGCAAATGAGACAGAGGGGAAAAAAAAAGCTTCATTGTGGGAAAGGAATGGGTGTGGTGGGGAGGAGAAAGGGAAGGCAAGGAGGAAACCCACAACCTGAAGAAGGCTAAGGGGTCTCCAACTGGGTAGAGAAGGGGCCAATCTTTTATCGGGTGATGGTCTGGGATGAGATAATCTGCGGTTTCTCTATTGGGCAAAGTTAGGGTACTTGTGTGAAGCTCATTGGATGGTCCTGAGGGAGGTGTGGAACCTTGGTCTATGGAGGTGGGAAGTTCTCAGGCCTGATGGACAGTGGTGCAGAAGGTCATTTGTTTAGGCCTGACAGCAAAGTCCTGATGTTCTTCTAGATTTTACTGGGGTTTTGTCTCATGGTTTGGACAGGTTCTGGGGTGGTGGTGGGGCTATTGATATCAGTAAGGAAGGGGGAAGGGGAAAAATGGTTTTAGTGCCAGGGTCTATCAACCAGCTTTTTTTTCCTTCTGGTTTTCCCAGTTTTAAATGTCAGTCTGACATATATAGCTTTACATATCTTTTGTCAACTAATGTATCTTATATGGTTCTTATAAGGATCATATGAGATAATATTTTTTAGAAATTAGCACAATGTGTGAAACATAGTGGGTTCTTACTAACTGTTTCGTTCTTTTTTTGTTGTTAATAACTTACCTTCATAATTCTTTTAATAACAGTGAGCAAGATAAATATGGACTAATAGTTTTGGCAACTCATTCTTAAGAGCTCAGTAATATGGTAACACTGTCTAAATGATAACTGGCATTGGAGAAGGTTGTGTTTTGGAGAATTTTTAAGTTTGAAGTGGTGGTGGGATATTAGATTTAGCAATTTAGGAAGAGCTCATGGTGTCTAGGATAATTACAAAAGGGAAAGCTTGTCTTTGGATTCATGGTACCTTTTGAGATAGTATTTGAACCTATGAAAATGGTCAATGTGGCCCAAAACTTTGGTAGACATGGAATAAAGAGCAGAGCCCTGACAGCCCACAGATTCATAAGAGAACATACTATAAGAATACCTAGAGAGATGTAAGGAAAAGTAAGGCAAATACTCTAGACCAGTGGTTCCCAAACTTTTTTTGGCCTATGGCCCCCTTTCCAGAAAAAAAATATTATTTAGCCCCCTGGCAATTATTTTTTTAAAATTTTAATAGCAATTAATAGGAAAGGTAAATGCACCTGTGGCCATCACCACTCCCTGCATTGCTGCAGCACCCACCAGGGGGTGGTGGCACCTACTTTGGGAATCAGTGCTCTAGACCTAATTAATTTAAACAATGTCCTTTTGAATGTAAAAAAAAAGTTTAGTAGTGGAAAATGTGGTAAAGATGAAAATGTTAAAGAAAAGACTGTAGCTATAGCACCTGAAAGAGTAAGACATTTTCTTCGAAGAATCTTAGTAGAAATTATATTTACCTGACATTACTGTAGCTATCAAATTCAATGTGGGCTGCCCACCTTCAGAGTGATAACCCAGGGCATCACCTTTATGAAGCACCTGGAATAAAAGTACTTAGGTGTCTCAAAGTCATTCCCTACAAAGCATCAAATGGATTTTTTCATTTTTAATAAAGATAATCTATGGAATAGATGGCAGCAATTTCCATTAAATAGGCAGCTAAAAAAGCAAAAAAAAACACCTTTGAAAACTTTACTTAGCAATACCTTTTCTTTCTTTCTTTGATGTATTTGGAGTGAGAAGAATGCATTAGTGCTATTTAACTCAGCTGCTAACTCTCTGAATATAAGTAAATGGAAAAGAACTAACTAGAGTATTTACTTTATTTCCAGCATTCTAATGTCAGGGCTGTTTCTTCAAGAGGAAAAAAATAGAAGCTCTAGTGAGATTTTACACAACAGCTCTATTTTTTAAAAGATTCTTCTTAAATTAGAAGGATGCTATGCTGGCTTGTGAGATGTCTTTGATTTAATAAGAAAATCCCCATGATAACATATGTCATACAATACTTACTACACTGATGAGTCTCTGATTTCCTTAGTGTATTGTGGGTAGTTTTTTTTTATTAGAATAGAGTACAATCTCTCCCTGCTTTCATATTCTCTTATCCATATGTTAACCAGCCCTTATCGGAGTGCCTAACACTTAGTAGGTGCTTCCTAAATATTTACAGATATCTTTGATTTAAGACATCATGGAGGATCTGTCTAACACAATAGTGAGCTTTCTCTGGCTCTTTTAGTGCCATAAGAGGATCAATGTAGTACATGGATTTCCATCTGTTTTCCATGATAAGAAAAAATACCATGGTAGATAATAAAGATAATATTAACTATGAGAGATAGGTGGTCAGAAAGATCTAAGGACCATAACTATAGATTTGGAAAAGTCCTTAGAGTTCTAGAATCATATAGTGTGTATTACAATTATAAATTTAAACCAACTTTTTCATAACTCTGAGATTTGTTTCAAGGCAGAAGAGTGTTAAGGGCTAAGCAATGGGGATTAAGTGATTTGCCCAGGGTCACACAAGTAGGAGTGCCTGAGGCTGGGTCTGAACCCAGGACTCTAGGCCTGGTTCTCAATCCACTGAGCCATCTAGCTGCCCACATTGTCTATTTTCCAAGATAGTACATGGCAAAAAAATTTACCAAGGTAGATATTAAGGATAGTATAATACAATGATTGCCTGAGCTTAGATGAGTCACCTAATCTCTCAGTAGTCTAGGAAGCTCTCTGAGATGATAAATTTCTGAGAAAATATTTAAAAAGTTTTGTCTTTCACTGGTAGATAGAACTTCACCCAGAAATTTCTCACATCAAACAAACAAATTATAGGTCTAGTCTTTCTCTCTTTGTATATATATTTACATATGTATTCACACATACATACAAACCAGTGCAAATAGACATAGCTACAACATATAGTCATAGAATTGCCTTGACACTGAAAAATTAAATGACATCCCTAGGTTCAGGCAACTAGGTAGCACAGCAGATAGAGACAGGGACTGAAATAAGAAATATTAAATTTTCTAAGCTCAAATCTGGCCTCAGACGTTTACTAGCTATGTGACCTTGGGAAAGTCATTTAACTATATTTTCCTCAGTTCCTCATCTCTAAAATGATCTGGAGAAGGAAATGGAAAGCTGTTACATTATCTTTGACAAGAAAATCTCAAATAGAGGCCCAAAGAGTAGGGCAGGACTGAGAAGAGCGAAGAAACATGTTCTCTGACTCTGAAACTGTCTTTTAATTAACTAGACCCTATTTCATTGGTACACATATATATATACACAACACAATACACACAATATACATGTACATGTATACATATGTAAGTGCATACATATGTATACATAATATACATGTACACATACACATAAAGATATGTGTGGGCACAAGAGATGTTATCCTCTATCCCTCCCACATTTCAGGTGATAAAACATGAAGTTTTAATGTGATCCTTTTATGAGGTGTCAACCCCTTTGAGTAAGTAAGGGAACATAAAAGCAAACAAATTAGTCACCAATGGCCTAACCATTCTGAAAAAAAAAACAATTAGAAAGTATTAATGGTATATCACTGAGCTAGTCATACCTTTTGAACAACTTAAAATCATTGTATTTTAAATTCTGTAGCTGTGTTGCAGCACTTAGAAAGTGGAAGAGATTATGTCAGGAGCTGCCAGTGGAGGATATCTCTCTTAGAATTGTAAAGAGGATAGAATTTCTTTTCTTCTTGCTCCAACACATTAGTCATAAAGCTTTGAAGGGGAAGAGCAAGATACCTGGCATCCAGAGGGGAGAAGAGATGCACAGTTCAGACAGATTAGGGAGAGATAATTTCAAGGGTACTGACCCAACATCATTAAATAAAACTAGACTATGTAGAGAACCAACCCTAGGATCCCGGGTAAATAACCATTTTGGAGGAGATGCTGCATCTAAGAGGAGCTTTATAAGCCCTCTACAAAGAGAAAGAAAAGACTTCTAGGCTCTGAAATTGCAGGAGTTATTCATTTTCTTGGTGTGCTTTACTGATATTGAGCCCACTTTACTCAGATGTGTATTTGTGAGAGAATGTACCCCAGATTTGTTGGAGAGAAAGCTTATAGCCATTATTTTTACTGTGCTTTTAAAATAAATTCCCTTGTGATGAGCTAATTGTGTCTATTGGGTGATTGTTAATGGGAAGGTTATGAGCTCCAGTATTAGGAGTAGCCACCAGTAGGGTTGTCTTAACACCTGTGAAAATAGCAGTTCCCCTTTGAGAACTCAGCAAAAAGTTGGAGTGCAAGTTGGGGGAATAACCCAGAGGGAATGACACACATACATATGAACATGCATACACACATGTAGGAGTATAATAAGTTGACGTGCGTCATAAAAAAGGAACCAAAGGAGATGAATTTTCAAAATTAATTTTTTAAAATTTATGGGCATAATTAAAGATAATTAAAATATAAAGGTAAACTTCCTCCAAAATAACCAGTCATTAAAATGGTATGAAATTCCTTTATATTATTTTAGGGTAGATTGGTTATTCACAAAACACACAATAATTTGTGACAGAGTTGAGACTAGGAGTCAGGACTCCTGCCTCCCAGTCAGTTGCTCTTTTGACCAGGGTTAAAAGTCATTAACTATGTCTACATGACACAAATAATTACATACAATCGAATTGGATGATTAGTTGTTTTGGTCATCATAGCAATCAAACAGTGAATGGTTTCAATGATCATATCTGACCAATTACTCACAATCTGAGGAGAAATTCAAAATAAAGCTTTACTTCCTAAATGGGTTATTATTAAATTAAAGTGGATAAAAGGATGAAATTTAATGATGACATTTATTTACTATAACATCAAAATATGTATTAAACTTTTAAAATAAAATATGTTTTATTTTAAGCTCCTTTGACATTAAAAATAATGCATCAGACAAAGAAAAGAGATAAATTAGGGAGTAGTGGCTATTGGTAATATAAAAGAATCTCCCACTGACTTCTTTAAATGATTACATTTCTCTATATTTAAATAAAATTTGATAACTGAAATTTTTGATGTACCAAAACAACTTTTAGGAATCTATCTGTTTTATAAAATGAAGTACATTGTACTGTTCTCTGAATTCTGGACTAGAATTACAGAGGATAAAAAGCTGTCTTCTATATATAGCTTCTTAACACCTTACACACACACCCACACACAGTTCTGCAGACCTGCAGTCTGTTCACACAAAATTCTGCTGGGAAATGAAAGCTTTTCTTACTGAGCTGCTGTAAACAGTGGCCTATCAGGAGAATAAGCCCACAAACATACACTTGCTGTCATTTACCCAGTGGGACTGGTGTTTATTAAAATTTTGTGTATGTTAATTTTCATTTTACATTGAAGAGCATACTTTTTGCACTTTTTAAAAGTTTACCAGGTCAGTGGTACTTTTTCTTGCCTGAGATATGAACCAATATGTAATAGAAAAGGAAATTAAATATAATATTCTGTTGTCTTCATAATTATGGTCCTCTTATAGGGGACGAGGGATAGGATAATTATGTAACAGGTACCCCTTTTTTTCATTTTTATCCTTGATGAACCTTTGCAATTTTTCATCTCTGATACTTTGTCTTGCTCCTGTTATTTTGTCCCATAGAAATCTACAAAGACATATCTATGTACCTTTTCAAGGAAGAGTACTCCTCAATTACATGAAACAAATTCTGATTTAAACACAAGTTCTTTGTATTTGGTGGGTCAGTCCCAATTTCCAGTTTCTTGTTCTATATGAGCAAGAGTTACAGGTCAGTTTATTTATTCATTTGCTTGCGCCTAGATATTCATACTCTATTGTTTTAAAAAACATTCAGAAAGGAGGTGAAACTTTTCCTATTCCAATGTAAGAAATTATCATCCTTTATAGTCCCTCGGGTTTAGAATTTTGGAATAATCCTCGTCTTTCCTCTACTTTAGTAACTCATGCAATAAATTTAGAATTCTTATTGATTCTCTCTCTATAACATCTCTTGAATATGATTCCTTTTCATTTACACAACTATCATCATTATTCAAGTCCTTGGATAAATGTAATTGCCTCATTAGTTTCTCTGTACATTGGAGTGATCCCCCCTATCCATCCATTATCCACATAGCTACCAAAATAATTTTCCCAAGGCAGAGATCTGACCAAATTGCTGTTTTCCTCAAAAACCTTCAGTGATTCGTTGTCACCCCTAGGATATTGTACATTTGGTCATCCCAACTTTAATAGTATTTCTCCTTGTGAACTGTATTTTCTAGGCAACTTTTTGTTCTTTAAACTGAACATCACATATACTCTTTTTCACATTTGTACAAACATCTACAGTTCATTCCTTCCTAAAACTCCCCTCCCCTCATACACATCCTTCTTCATCTTCCTATAACCTTGATTTAAGGCATATAATATCTTAGGCACTATATCAATGAAGCTTTATATGATTCCCTCTAGCTTAATGTCTCCTCTCTCCTCCAATTATCTTATATTGGCTTATCTGGGCTCATGTTTTGTTCTTGATGAATGAGACTATTTTACTTTTTGTCATAAATTTATATCCTCTAGAATTATACCATGTATAATTTCAAACTTAAAATGTTTGTTGCATTTAAAAATGAATTGGTCAAGTGAAAAGAGTCATGGCATTTATTTATTTATTTGTTTGCTTGTTTATAAAAATACTTTATTTTTTAGAAAAATTTTCCATGGTTACATGATTCTTGTTTTTACTTTCCCCTTCACCCCCTTCATCTCCCCCCCATATCCAACGCGCATTTCCACTGGGTTTAACGTGTGTGATCAATCAGGACTTATTTATATACTATTGATAGTTGCATTGGTGTGGTCGTTTAGTGTCTACATCCCCAACCATGCCCGCATCAACTCATGTGTTCAAGTGGTTGTTTTTATTCTGTGTTTCCCCTCCTGTACTTCTAAGGACAATATGTCTAGATGAGGAAGCTCATGATATTTTGTTAATCTCATGCAAATTGTGAGTGGATTGAAGGATTTTGGTTTCTAAAGGATGATGGACCACAATTTAGGGTTTAAATAAGAAATCCTCATTTTCTGGGACTAAATATATTAAGAAACAAAACAAAATAGATGAAATTAGGATAGTATGCTTAATGCTGTTACTTAGGAAATAACTTATTGTGGAATAGACTGGATCACCCTCCTATAAGATGACTACTCAGTGATAGCCTGACTAAATGAGCCATTCTTTAATCATTACAGCAATGATTAGCCCTTTAACTTAAAAATGTTATTTCTTTATAATTCAGTTAACATAATTCCCCATTTATGAATGAGTCATACTCTAGAAATTCCTCTTCTTAAGCAAGGAAGGGTATCCTGGTAAGTGTTTTAACAACTGGTTCACCAAGATAAAAAATGTATACAGACATACTTTTTAAGTTTAATATATACATAAAATTTTATCCTTCACTTTCTTAAGTCTAGATGATCAACAGAACTAAAACAAGCCCTGATTTTAGTGTTTGCACTTTTATGATGTGTAAATACTCCCAAGCCTTGTTGAAATTTGCACCATCTCTAAGTCATTTATTTGAAACTTATCCTCACAATTTCCCATAGAGATAATATTATAAATGATGGTTAGGTTTTTAAGCTTTCCCACAGATATCTATTTAACACATAATATAGCCAAATAGTAATGTTAGTGGTTTTAGACTAAGTTCTAGATCCTGCTGTGAGCAGGTATTGGAGGTATAAAAAGGTACAGGAGAAAGAGGGAGATAAAGTAAAGGAATTTTCTTTCTTTTTCCTGGACATGGTAGCCCCTAGTAGACTTCAGCTATAGGATTTGACATTGGGTTACTTCATTTTTTACATTTAAAAAATAAAATAATAATAATATTATTAATAATTAAAATCTTCATCTTCCCTTTTAGATTCAAGACAGAAGACTGATAAGGGCCGGATAATGAGGCTTCAGTGACTTGCCCAGGATCACTCAGCTAGGTGAAGTGTCTGAGTCTCTATTTGAACCCAGGACCTCCGGTTTCTGGGCCTGGCTTTCAAACCACTTGTCACCTAATTGTCCCTCTATCTGTGGCCTCAATTTTCTAAATTTTTTATACTTTTACTTTTATGTCCAGGTTTCCAGGCATACTCTCAAATATCTTTATACCATTTTAAAGAACCCCACATCAGACTCTAAATTCTCTATGTCTTCTCATCCTACCCAGTAAAAAGAAATTCATATACTGCCTTGATCTTAATCAGAGGTAGTTGTTAGCAGGAAAATTATTCAATGGAACTAATTCACAAAGAGAAGTTTTCTTAAAATATGCACTATACTTGACTGTTGAAGAACAGAATCCACTGTTAACCAAGATGAATTTATAATTGTTTGAATTTAGTAGTGTAACAAAGCAAAAAAAGTTCAGATTATGGAGGAACTATTTTTGTTACACACAATGCCTATACTCCCTTTCTGTGTGATAGGTCCACATAGGAAATAAAATGACAAATTGTAAGATTACTTCATGAGCAAAGACTTGGATATAGAGAATGAATTGTGCCACAAAAGTATTTACATTACACTGTAAGGGTTATTGAATTTAATTTCACCTTACCAAGCTCAGTTTCCCTAACATATGCTGACCTTTTGCAGCTTCTTCCTTTTCAACACAAATGAAATTACAGCTTTTTCAAACAAAGAAACTAATTCTTTCCACAATGACTCTGAGATAGTTAGGGGCTGAATTCAGGAATGGGCTGCTGTGGGTAGGGACAGCTTACCTTTTTTGTATTTATAGGTCCTCTTTTTTGACTTCCTTCCTTCCTTCTTCCTTCCTTCCTCCCTTCCTTCCTCCCTTCCTTCCAAATTCAAATAAAACACACATTTCCATACATAAAGCAAAAGAAGATATTATGCAAATGAAATACAAATTTCCTTTATGTTTAACTTACTTTTCTTCATATTTACTCATCTACAAGTATCCCAACCATATTCCAACCTCTCTGCATCACATAGATATCATCATGGAGGCAAACATATTCCTATAAATTAATTCTTTCATGTTTTATCTTTCCGTAGGTAACACTCTCAGTTTATTCTTCCAGTATTAGTTTTGTGTCTATGTATAATGTTATCCTGGTTCTACTCATTTCACTGTTCATTATCTTGTTTTGTTCTAGATTGTTTTTGTAAATTAGTTTGTTCATTGTTTCTTTCAGTGCATTAGTTAGTATTCCATTAAAACTATATGCCAAAATTTGTTCAGCTATTCCCCAACTGATGTACATTCCCTCAGTTTCCAATTCTTTGCTATCACAAAAAAGCTGTTATAATTATTTTGGAACATATGGGTTTTTTCCTCTTTCCCTAATCTCCTTGGGAAATAGATACAACAAAGGTGTTTTTGGGGTCTAAGGGTATACACAGTTTTAAAATTCTCTGGGTATAATTCCAAATTGTTCTCCAAAATGGTTGTATCAGTTCATAGCTCTACCAACAATGCATTAGTGTTCCCATTTTTCCGCATTTCTCTTATCAGTAGTCATTTGGAGCATTTTTTTGATGGCCTATATATGGTTTTAATTTCTTGATCTAAAAATATCTGTTCATATCTTTTGCCCATTTATTCTCATAAATTTGACAAAATTTACAATATATTTTAGACTTGAAACTTCTATCTGAGGGATTATAATGGATTTTAAATGTGTGGATACAACTATATGAACAACTAGTCAAATATTATTTGAAGGAATCCAAGTGGTTGTTATCACTTATACTTGAAGCTTGCAACTTAATTTTCATTCTCTTTACTATTAGACACTGTCAAATCATTGCCAAATTAGACAAGTTTATAATATATATTATGCATCTTGGATCTTGGTGGACACTAATTCCACTCAATTTAACTGTGTTCTGTTGGAATGCAATTTAACCTGACCTCAGCGAAAACCTGATTCATGGATCGGTTGATTTGAATCTATTAAAGAAACTACTTATATAAAAATCTCCATATTAATTTAAGAAATTAAATGACTCCTTTAATCACCTCTTTGGGTTGATGGTTATAGTAAAGAGATAAAAAGAACAGGTTATAATTAAGACTTACTTTAAACTAATTTATGTAATTTTAAAAATCATGATTAACATAAGGTTTTAGTGAATAAAAAGGAATACATGATTCATATGTAAGAAAAATAACAACAATGAAATTATAGTATGTCCCACTTTGAATTGTGTCCTCTTTGGAAGGAAGAAAAGGATGTTATAGTGGAAGGAGAGCTATCTGGAGTCAGAAAGAGCTGAAATAAAGTCTTCCCTCTGAAATGTACTAACTATTTTATCATGGCAAGTAAATTAAACTCTTGATGTTGCTAGAAATTCTTTAAGACTGTTGCACTATATATCAATTGAAATAAGATATGGTTGATCTAGTTTGGTGAAAGGAATTTTGATATTTGGAGTTCCCCACACTAATGAAATCATAGGTTCATATGTCAAGCCAAAATAAACATGTATAACTTTTTAATTTAGGCATGGTCTTAAGTCTATGTAAGAAAAATCTATGTTCATTTTATTTCCTATTATTTGATATATTATATGATTGAAACCTCTGAAGGTGATTTTATAGACAAGAAAATAGATATAAAATATTTTGGTAATATGGTTCCCTAGTTAATTTGTGACCAAATCGAGGTTAGGATCCAGGACTATTGATTCCCAGTCAGTTGTCTTTTGACTAGTATTCAATATCAGTGACAAATGATTAATAACTATTAATTAAACAAGTAATTAATATGCCTTTAATTAATTAGTCTTAATGGTTTTACACAATATATGGTCAATCATTCAATGATAAACCTGTAAATTATTATCTCCAGGATTTTTTCATCTTTTTTTGTATCATGGACCACTTTGGCAATGTGGTAAAGCCTATGAACACCTCAGAAAAATGTTTTTAAATGAATAAAATAAGATGCAAGGATTACCGGATTAGAAGGAAGCCAAAGGTTAATGAAAATAAAGATGTATTTTTTCCCATCTATGTTCATGAACCTCCTAAAATCTTTTCAAATAACACTTGAGAGTTAAGAATCTTTAATCCAGATAGATCTTTACAAACTATAGAAGAGCTACTGAAATGACAACTATTGTCTATAGAAGATATAGAGATAACATCTATATCTCAGTAAAAAATGAACATCAACAGGGGAATACTGACCAATAAAAGAACTGAATTTGCTTTCAATTTTGATTCTCCTCTCAAAAGTCTTTAAAGGAGACAGAAACAAGGAAAGACTTTTTTTTATCATTGTCTTTTCTTTATCACCTGATGGAGAGTCAATGTCCTATGAAGATTGAACATTTTGACAAATTTGTGTCACCCTAAAATGCAAAAAACAATCAGGTTTTGGGGGTTATGTTGTAGTATGTACGATTCTATGAATACAAATCTGTATTGGTAGATTTAGGATCTCACTTTTGCAAAAACTGCTTTTGTTAGTGTAGACCATTCTCTAATAGTGCCTCAATGTTCTTCCACAAATTATTCATTGAAACTCAACTCTCAAGACCTCTCTCTGGGTCTTTTAAATTTTTTACTTACCTGAATACCATCCAGGCTGTCTTCTTATCCATCACTATCATTCTGTGACTGGTCCCCGGTTGCTTTAGTCATGTATGCCTTCAATGACATCTTTTCCCACCATTCCTGCACAGAATACAACTTTGGCAGCATATCTCATCCTGCTCATGTCCAACTACACATCTTTGGATTACTAATTGAGGCAACTACAGTTCTGTTCTGAGATCATGGATGTTATATGTTATTAATCATGGTCTCAGTATTCAAATATTGATGTTAAAATGATGTGCTTTTGGATGGTATGGACTAATTTTTGGCCAAATTAGCAATCTCAAATTGCCTAATCTCTTATTTAATTCTGAGACTAACTTATTGTTCATTTGCAGTGCTCATTTAAAATATATGTACTGATAGGCTGGTTCAGTGGCTACCAAACTATTAGTATGTTATACTATGGACTAAATTGGTTTTCTCTGTGCTTCCTGCGAGGTCAATTGTTTTTTAGTTTTCACAGATTTAATTGAGAAAGTTCTGTAGTACAGAAGAGTCATGAAAACAGAAACATCTAGCGAGACTCATTGTTCCACATATTTGATTAAAAAATAAAATGAAAAGTAAAATATGACATTTCCATGTAGCCCCATGACAGCCATGGACCACATAATTCTGACTTTTGTCTATAAATATGTACATATCTATATACATATATTACATATATATTTTAAAATTTCATAATATAATTTATTATGTATTATGATATTTTGTCAGTATTTAATGGTTGAGGCATGCATCATACAAAAGAGCCATGAAATAGTAGAAATTTTAAATTTTGGCCAATGCAAGTTATGGTATCATTGCTTTTTCAATAGCATTATGCTTTCAATTGATGCTGTTGGCATTCCACAGCATTCAGAACATATCAAAGGAATTTATAATGCTTTAAACATAAAAGGGAAGTCAAACACAGATAATTTGAGAAACCAGAAAAGTGAATAGATAAGGGATCCACAAGTCTGCTTTTCAGTTGGCAAATACAGTGCCACAGAGCAGTTGGCAATATATTGGATGTGTGCAAATGTGAAGCAGGCACTTCAATACTGGGTTTCCCTTCAACAATAGAATGTTACTATTCAAGGGGGATTATAAATGAAACCAGAAGTGCATAAATAGCAGAAGGAAGGAGGACAGGAGCAGAAGACAGCTGTGTGGGTGACTGCTTTACAAGTAGAAGCCATCAATCAGGAGAAGTGAAAGGCCCAAATCCAGAGGCACTAGAACCCCACCTCCTTTGATATGAATCCTAATAGAGTGCCAGTCACAGATGTACATATATTACAAAGATGGAATGATGATTTCTCTCTCTTCTTTTCAAATATCTACCTATGTCAAAATTAACTAGGTCATAATTGCATCCTCATTCTTATTTTTAGCCAACTTTGTCTCACAAACTCTACTCATGAAAAAAGTAGCTACTATTTCTCTCTCTCTCTCTCTCTCTCTCTCTCTCTCTCTCTCTCTCTGTCTCTTATACA
>NC_058131.1:589712650-589725128 GCF_016433145.1 Gracilinanus agilis | reverse complement strand
CTCTCTCTCTCTCTCTCTCTCTCTCTCTCTCTCTCTCTCTCTCTCTCTCTCTCTCACCTCTCCTTCAAATTCTTCCTTCACCTCATTTTCTAGTATTCTTTCTTCTTCCTGCTGTTGGAGATTCTCATGCCTGTAGGTTATGACAAGCTTTCTCCCATCTCTTTATTTACTGCCTCCTACTCAGTGGAATTGAGCCTAGGATTCAGCAGGATATAGTAATCTGAACAACTGAAAGACTTGGTGACTTTCCCAGGGTCATATAACCAGTGTGTGTCTTAGGTGGGAACTGAACTCAGGTCTTCCCGATGTCAAGGCTAACTCTGTATCCTCTATAGAACAGTATAAATGTATTAAATTGTTTTCGTGGAGCCTGTCTGGAGACTCAGCCACCATTTATATCCTTGTTTATATTGGAAAACTTCCTAATAACTGATTTCTAAATCAGTTTTTGGAATACCATCACTAGAAGTAGGAGGAATTCATATCTGTTACATCAGAGGCATTCAAGAGGTTGCCTGCATACTTCTCTTGGACTATATCATATATTAAACAAATGGGAAGTAAGAAATCATTTTAATGCTACTTATGGAGATTTCAGTATTATTCTGAATCTGAGCTTTTTAATTAAAGTGTTCCATAAATTCAAAGGGTAACACACTCATGGTATAGGTTTAATATTTCCATTAACAGAAAAAATAGCATATTCCCAGAAAAACAAAAACCCACCAAGAGATATTTTGAGTCTTATTAATGTTTAAAATTCTGTCTTTTGGCTGGTAATTTTAGAAAACTATCAATTCCAACTAATGGGTCAAATAATTACTTGGGGCTTTAAAAAGTTTTACTTTAAATGGCATTGACACACTCACACACACAGAACTGTATATCTACAAAGAGTTAGGATTTGCCACAGGTAAATTATTAATAGATATGAAATGTTAAATTCCAGGGACCCAAGTGGGATCATCAGAACCAACTACCACATAATGACTATATAATCATATTCATCATAATTAGTAACATTAATAACATTAAAAAATAAACACTTGTACCTTGGAACATTAATAATGGTAATCTTGTCATCTTCTTGGAAAATTACTAGACCCAGTTACTTTGCACAGTGGGATACATATATTTCAGAGAAATATAA
This sequence comes from Gracilinanus agilis, assembly GCF_016433145.1. Taxonomy (NCBI): domain Eukaryota; kingdom Metazoa; phylum Chordata; class Mammalia; order Didelphimorphia; family Didelphidae; genus Gracilinanus; species Gracilinanus agilis. The sequence goes on along the minus strand of NC_058131.1, from coordinate 589,723,978 downwards.
TTAAAATATTAATTACATATTTGATAGAGCTTTGCCTATCATTATCATATTATCAGTATTATTGTTATTGTGTTTTCAGTATATTACTTATGCAGATTTTGTTTGATAAAGCCTTTAAGAGAAATACAATCTTTTATGATTCTCATATTTACTCTATTAGACAACTTAAGCTCTTTGGGACATTAACTCACTGTATATCAGATGTAGGCAATCATATACAGGTGTATTAACCTAGTTTTGCTGTGAGTCCATGTTTGTTAATATGAAATGTTGAGAATCCTTGAGCCAAATGAATCCTTCTTTAAGGAATATGTAGAACATCCATTTTAGGAATGACCTTGATTATTAACCATTAGTAAACATTTAAATAAACATTTAAAATATGTGCTTTAGAATCAGGCAATACTTATTTTTTTGATATTCAGCTCTTATAGGACTTGCTTATTTCTATGATTTTTAGTTCCTCAGGAAGAGAAGCTAATGTCCAAATTGTGGCATATAATGTTCTGGAAAAGATGAATCAATAGGCAAAAGCCTGAATACCTCTAATTCTTCCTTTCCTACAAGTAGAAATTAAAATTATCTTGTAGTCCTGCAAAGAGACTTACAGATATGTATGTCAGAAGAAGCCATGGAGCATCTGAGTGACACTTCAAAAGACTAGTAAGCCTGTTTCCATCTTTTCCTGCTTTCAAAGTTATTCTTTTGTGCATATGAGAGAATATAAATACCTTAAAATATATTCATTTTTCATGGCTATTGTTTACCAGTCCAGAGGATTAGGCTTTAAATCAGGAAGATATGGGTTCAAATGGTGCCTCTAAAACACTAGCTGTGTAACCATGAGTAAGTCACTTAATCTGTCTGCTCCAGATAACTAAGATTAAGTTGAAGAGTAAGTGAAAATCTTCAGTCATAGGCAGATTTCCTCAATGAGAATTTCCTATAAGTGAGTTACTTGCAAGTACAGTTCCAAAAGAAAATAAAACAATGTACCCTGCCCCAAACCTCAAAACTTAAATTCCCAATAATTATTTATTTTCTTTATCAGAATTCTTAGCTTTTCCTCAAAGATATTTGTTAGTACTTTAATGAAAAAGAATTAAATATCATTAGGGAATTTGGGAATTATACCTTTTAAATTTTCTTAGGATGTAGAGAAAGAAAAAATGTTATTTTCCAACTCCCTTTTTATTTTTAACTTTAATAACAAATATTCATATAAGTTTTCCAAAGTTATATGATCTGTATTGTCTCTCTCCTCCCTCTTAGAGATGACAAGCAACTTAATCTGGGTTATACATGTATTATCATGCAAAACATATTTCCATATTATTCATTTTTGTAAGAGAATAATCTTCAAGAACCAAAACCCAAAAACATATGCCCAAATAAACAAATAATAAATCATGTTTTCATCTGCATTTCTCCTCCAGCAGGTCTTTTCCTGGAGGTGGAAAGAATCCTTTTTTTCATCAGTCAAAACAGAATTGTCCTGGATCACTGTATTGCTGTTAGTAGCAAAGTATGTCACATTTGATTGTTCCACAATATTGCAGTTACTGTGTATAATGTTCTTCTGGTTCTGTTTATTTCACTCTGCATCAGTTCATGTAGGCTTTTCCAGCTTTTTCTGAAATTATCCTGTTCATAATTCTTTAACACCCAATAGTATTCCACCACCATCACATAACAATTTGTTGAGCCATTCCCTAATTGAGGGACATGACTTTAGTTTCAAATTCTTTGCCCTCACGAAGAGCAGCTATATATATTTTTGTACAAACAGATCCTTTCCCATTTTTAAAAATCTCTTTGGGATACAGATCCAGTAGTGTTATTTTTGGATCAAAAGATATGCATCCCTTTATAGCTCTTTGGGCATAATTACAAATTGCCCTTCAGAATGGTTGGATCAGTTCACAACTTCACCAGCAATGCATTAGTGTCTTGATTTTGCCACATTCCCTCCAACATTTTTCATTTTTCTTTACTGTCATATTGGCCAGTCTTATAGGTGTGAAGTGGTTCCTCAGACTTGTTTTAATTTCTCTAATCAAGAGGAATTTAGAACATTTTTTCATATGATTTTTGATAGCTTTGGTTTCATCTGAAAACTGCCTGTTCATATCCTTTGATCATTTATCAGCTGGGGAATCAGTTGGATTCTTATAAATTTGATTTATTTCTTTACATATTTGAGAAACGAGACCTTTATCAGAGAAATTAGTTTTAATTTTTTTCTGAGTTCATTGTTTTTCCCTTCCAATTTTGGTTGTGTTGGTTTTGTTTCTACAAGCCTTTTTTCTAATATAATCAATATTATTCATTTTATATACTTTAATATTCTCTATCTTATGTTTTATAACAAATTCTTTTTATTTTCCAACTTCTAATGATAAACTCTACAACACATGGTCAAATGTGAAGTTAAATTAGACTTCTAAAAATGACAACACATTGTTATATTACTGAACTCGAACTGTCTACTTATTTGTACTTATTCACTGCTATTGCTCAGTAGAATTATTAGAGGTGTATGTGACCTGGAGACAAAGTCAAAGGAAGGAGAATTCCCATCTACTCATTGTAAGCCATATATTTTGTCTTCATGTTATGTTATGAAATGCACTACTGGAAGATGTATAACTCTTAATAAGTTCAGCAGCACATACCAATTGTTTGTTAGCATCTGTATTGGTTTGGATTAGAAAAGAGATATTATGCTTATACTAATGTCATCCATGCTAGATTATAAATTCCTAAATTGTGAGAATAATCTTACTTTCTATTGCACTAACTAAGGAGAATTCAACAAAATTATTAATGATAATCTAATAATAAGAATAGAGACTGGACTTATTATTCACTGACCTAGAGAATTCCTAGATGAGGACACTTCCTCTACCAAACAATATTAATACCTACTTTGTAATTTATGTTCTTAGGAAGTTGCCCAAGAGCCACAGATGTTTAAGTGTTTTTCCCAGGGTCACATAGCAAGCATGTTAGAGGTGAGATTTGAATCTAGGTCTTCCTGGTTCTGTCAACTCTCCATCCATTAGGCCATGACTACATTTCAATAATATTATATTCTTTGGAAAATATGAATTATATTAAAAAGTTTAACTCATTTCATGGTGAAGAACCTCCTAAATTATGTGTGGTCAGTAGAAAAGTGGGAAGTGGTAACTAGAATTATATTACTATTTCTATATGTCCCATATACTTTTAAAATTATAAAAAGAGAAAAAGAACATGAAGTCTATAGAATCTGCCCTTTGAATTTATAATCAAGCATCAACAATGGTACAGCACCAAAAAAGGTAAAGTGTTTGGATTCAATAATTAAACTCAGGATGTCTAGCATTTATTGTCCTTATTTTAACTTAGCATGGTAAATAGAAGGGGAGTTAAGTGTGTATCATCATGTAGTTCAGGTTCAGAATTAGAGAAAAAGAATCTGGGATAAAGTTTATATTGATTGTAGAGTAAGATTATTTATAGTAACCCATTTGGATCAGAGGGATTAATAGAAACCAATCTGTAGTTCTAAGACATGGAAGCCATGTTTCTAGTTTTGTCTTCTGGAATCAAGAAGAACAAGTCTAATATCTATTCCACGTGACAGCTCTTCAAGACATGAAGACATGGGCCTTTTACCTCATCTTTTCCAGGCCAAATGTTTCTAATTCCTTTAGCCATTTCATGTATGGCAATTTATTATAATCTTACAATATCCTGATTGCCTTGATGTGACATCCTGAAGTTAATCAATATTTTCCCTAAAATATATTAGGAAATATATTTCCTAAAACATAACCAATATCTTTCCTAAAATATCTTTTCTAAAATAAAATATGATGACCAAAACTAAATAAATCACTGTAGATGTGGTTGAATATGGGAAGAGTACAATGGGATTATCACTTCCCTCAGAATGAATTCTGTGTATCTTTAATGCAAAGTAAAATTCACTTGTTGGGTTACCATGAAAATTGACTGATTCATATTGACTTTTTAGTAAACTAAGACACTGATATTTTTGAACACAAATTGGCTAACCATACTTCAGCCATCTTGTGACTGCAAAGTTAATTTTAAAAAAGCAACAAATGTAGGAAATTACATTTTTCTGTATTGAATTTCATCTTATTAGTTTTGACCAATCATTCAAATCTGCTTAGATTTTTTTTTTACTTCTGATACTGTCATACAAATGCTAGTTTTTTCATCCAAAAGCTCTTTTTTTCAGCTTTATGGCAATTTCAGTGATCACTGAGAGTGGCTCCAACATCACATGCTTCAGTTCCATAGTACCCTTCAATGTAACTAATATCAGCCAGCTCAATTAAATGTCTTGAGAGTATCTAGACGATCTTTTCTTTACTGTAGGATTTCAGTATCCTATGAACCATTTTGGTGCAAAGGTCATTGACCTTAAGAAAAAAAAAATGAAAACAGATTATGAGTTGAATAGTTCTACCTACTCTCTATCAATAATACATAGATAGTCCATAGACTACCTTATCTTAATCTATAGATATCATGCTATGCTATTATTCTAGCTTCTATCTTCCTCTTTTCCCCATTACAAATTAACATCATTTTGTTGTCTTTAGTGTATGGCACTAGCCTCAATGAATTTTAAACTCAATGTTCCTGATATTCTTATATGACTATGCCAAGTTTTCATATCAGTTCTATAACTTTTCTGTGGTTTTTTATTGATTTGATCTTTCTTTTTCCAGTTGGCTTTTTTTCTCTCTTTCTCCCTATTCACACGCACACATAAATATGCACGTATATACACCTACATATATATGTATACCCATATATATTTATAACCTGTAAACTAAGTTGGTCAAGTAGTTTTCTGTGTATCAATAATATTCTCTTTAGATAACTTACCATTTTATTCTTCATTAGACTTATTTGTTTGTATCTTTAGAAAAACACTTTTCAGAGTTTCCTGTGTCTGTTAGAATGATTTCCCATGAAGAATTTTAGGTTATAAGATCTTACCCATTTTTGCTCTGTATTCTTTGAAATCTTCTCTTCTTTCTAGATAGTGGTGAAGGTACAGGGACCCATTTGATTTCTACTAAATTATCCTCCAAAAAGCAGTGATATAATGCTTCAAAATGGATTCTGGAGCAGCAAAACCCACAAAAAGGCAAGGTGAGGTAATTTTTGAGCCCCAAATAACTTAGAAGATAGATACAAGGGATCTAGTGCATCAGGGTGGAAGTGAAGCCCAGTGCCAGGGCAGGCCTTACAACATGATTTGCATACAATTGTGCCCCAGCACTGTGACCTCTTTCTGTGTATGAGCAATGGGACTAGAGTTTTGCACCCAGAGCCAGCAAACTCCTGTAATCTCTTTCTGAGCAGTTAACCATACTCCCTTACCATCTGTGCAGAGAGTTCCAGGAGCCTTGGCTGCTATTTCTGTACCACCCAAGGCCTTTGTGGGGTCTGCCCTGGCACTTTGAAAGGAAAGTAGTATACATTAATCATAATGGTGCAAAATATTTTTATAAACCTCTCTAAGGAGGATCAGCGATACATCAGCACTTGCAGCCACAGGGGAGCAGGGGAAAGAATTTAAAAATTATTGGACTACTTGAAAGCCATGATCAAAAAGAGAGTTTAGACATCATCTTTCAAGAAATCATCAAGGAAAACCACTTTGATATTCTAGAACTAGAGGACAAAAGAGTAAAGGAAATAATCTACCAATCACCTCTCAAAAGAGAACCACAAAAGATAGCACTTGGGAATATTACAGCCAAGTTCCCAAACTCCCAGGTCAAGGAGAAAATATTGCAAGTACACAAAAAGAAACATTCAAATATCATGGAGCCATAATCAGGACAACATAAGATTTAGCAGCTTCTACATTAAAGAATTGGAGGGCCTAGAATATGATATTACAGTGGGGCAAAGGAACGAGGACTTCAACCAAGAATCACCCAGCAAAACTGAGCATAATCTTTCAGGAGAAAAAAATGGATATTCAATGAAAGAGAAGATTTTTCAAATATTCCTAAGAAAAGACCAGAGCTGAATGGAAAATTTGACTCTCAAATATAAGACTCAAGAGAATCATGAAAAGGCAAACAGGAAAGGGAAAGCAAAAGACATTCAATAATGTTAAATGGTTTATATATCTACAGGGGGATAGGATTCTTGTAATGCCAAAAGAACTTTGCCATTAAATGTTAGTTAGAAGGTGTATACATTGACTGGGGGTGAGGGTGTGAATTGAAAATGATGGGATGATTTAAGAAATAAAATTAAATTAGAGCTTGAGAAAGAGGAATGCATTATGGAGAGGGAGAAGAGAAAAATAGGCTGGCATAAATTATTGCACATAAAAGAAGAATAAAAGAGCCTTCACCATGGAGGAGATGATGGGGGAGGTGGACAAGAGAGCGTGTAAACCTTATTCTCATCAGAATTGGCTCAATGAGGAAAGAACATACAAAATCAATTTGGAATAAAAGGTTATCTTACTCTTTAGGAAACTAGAAGGGAAAAGGGATAAGAAAAGGGGAGTTGAGCTTATAGAAAAGAGGGCAAATTAGAGGAGGTAGAGGTTAGAAACTATATATGGGGTTAATCCAATGGAAAGTAATACACATTAATCATAATATTGTGAAAATTTTTTACAAGTCTTTATATTAAGGCTTCATTTCTCAAATACTTAGTGAAATGTGTTCAATATATAAGAAAACAAGTCATTCCCCAATTGATAAATGGTCAAAGGTTATGAATAGGTAGTTCTCAGACACAGTAATTAAAGCTCTCTAGAATCATGCAAAAATGCTCTAATTCATTATTAATTAGAGAAATGCAAATTAAAACAAGTCTGAGGTACCATCTCAAACCTATCAGATGGACTATTATGACAGAAAAGGAAAAAGACAAAACTTGTAGGGAATATGGGAAAGCTGGGTCATGAATGCATTGTTGGGAGAGTTGTGAACCAATTCATTCATGCAAGAGGGCAATTTGTACCTATGCCAAAAGGGCAATAAAACAGAACATACCCTTTGACCCAGCAATATAATTACTATGTTTGTGTCTCAAAGAGATAAAAAAAAGTGGAAGGACCTATATGCAAAAAAACATTTAAAACATCTCTTTTTAGCAGGGAAAAGATCTGGAAAGTGAAGGGATACAAATCAATTGGAGAATGAATGGATGAGTAAGTTATATGATTGTAATGAAATACTATTGTTCTATAAGAAATGACAAGCAAGAAGAACTCAGAAACACCTGGAAAGGCTTACACAAACTGAAGCAGAGTGAAATAAGCAGATCCAGAAGACTGTACAGTGACTAGAACACTTTTAAAAAAACAGCTGTGAATAACAACTATTCTCAGCAATACAATGATCAAAAACTATCTCAAAAGACTCATGATAAAAAATGCTGTGTACTTCCATATAAAAAGAACCAAGTATGAATTCAGATTGAAGCACACTTATTTTACTCATTTTATCTTTTTTCTTTTTGAGTTTCCTTCCACAAAAGGATTAATATGTAAAAAACATTTTACACGATTGTATATATAAAATCTATATGAGATGACTTGCCATTTTTTAAAATTCAAGAATATTTTATTTTCCCAGTTACATGTAATAATATTTTTCAATATACATTTTCCAAAATTATAAGTTCCAAACCATCTCTTTCCCTCTCTTTCATCCTTACAGTTGGAGATGGTAAGAAATTTGATCTGGGCCATACATGTATTATCATGCAAAACACACTTCCATATTGGTCATTGTTGTAAGACCCCAAAGCAAAACAGTAAATACAGTGATGTGATAGTATGCTTTGATCTGCAGCTATCCAATAGTTCTTTCTCTGGAGATAGATAGCAATCCCCACCATAAGTCCTTCAGAATTGTCCCAGATCATTGAATTGCTTAGAGTAAGAGATTGCTTACCATTTCAAGGACAGTGGAAGGTTGGGAGGAGGTAGAAAATTTGAGACTCAATATTCTTTGAAAAATGTTGGAAACGTTTTTTATATGTAATTGTGGAAAAAATAAAATAAAATTCAATACCAAAAAATCTTCTTTTTCCTCCAAATCTTTTGAAGTTTTATATCTCCTCTTTTGTAGGGTGCACATCAGACCATGTTCTTTCATTTCTTATATGACATAAAATCTAATATGAAATGTTTACTTCACTCACTATGTTCCCATTATTTTTACTTTAACCACACTTTTTTTAAACCCTTGTACTTCGGTGTATTGTCTCATAGGTGGAAGAGTGGCAAGGGTGGGCAATGGGGGTCAAGTGACTTGCCCAGGGTCACACAGCTGGGAAGTGGCAGAGGCTGGGTTTGAACCTAGGACCTCCTGTCTCTAGGCCTGACTCTCACTCCACTGAGCTACCCAGCTGCCCCACACTTTTTTACTTGAATTAAATCAGGTCCAGAATGGCAATTTTCCTTTTTTTTGCTCCTCCATGTTTTGAAGAATGAAATTATCATTATGAAAAGACTATAACTTACCAGCCACTTGGCTTTTGGCAGAGTGAGGTGACTATTAAAACATGCCTCTATTCTAGGCTTTTATTTATTGAATTCCTTACCTATTTCCTGCTTCTGTTCAGGTGGTCTATAGTATTTGCTGATGATAAAATTTCTTTTATTTATGTCTCTTTTGCTCTTCATAAAAATAATTTTTACTACCCCTTCTCTTTTCTAGGACCTGAATTTTCTCATGATAGGATTATATCTTCTTAATAATTAATTCTCTCTCTGCCCCTCTTTTTATATATATTATTCCTTTTGAAGAAAGCATACTTTTCAAGATCCATATTCCTGTCATAGATCCTATTTTACTAAGAAAACAAAGGCCATCTGTCTTGAGTTCCCTCTTCCCTCATTTTCCTTGGTTGGATCTTTTTTCTATTTTCTGCCCCATAGTCATGGATATTTCCCAAGATTCTCTCCTTGGCCCTCTTCTCTTCTTTTTTCTTTGGTAATGTCATCTACTCCTGTAGTTTCAAGTATTATTACTGTAAATATGATTCATAAAGTATATATATTAACCCTAAGTTCTCTCTTGAACTATAGTACCATATAACTGTTATACATTTATATCAGAATTCATCATAATGTCAAATGCAGGATATTGAAAACAAAGCTCATAATATTATTCTCAGATTGTCCTTTTTAAATCCTTGCACTGATATAGGCTTATAACCTTGGAGTCTTTTTAAGACTGAGTCTCTGTATCTCAAATAGGTTGGAAATATACTGGCCATTCACAGGTTAAATCCAAATTCTGATTATTATGGAAACTTTAATCTACTGTTTTCTTAAAGTGGACCAATTTAGTCCCCATTGAGCATCTTAGTAGCCCCCTACTTTTAGGGAATCATAATATTGGAGTTGTACTTATTGTGGACACCCAGTGGGATTTTGCCCTACTTCAACTGAGAAACTTCTGAACTCAAGCAATCTCATAACTTTCACCATCTCCAGTAGCTGCCACCTTTTGTCCAGTTGTATTTATTGTGTCCAACTCTTTGCCAAAATAATCAATAAGCCTCAATTACTTTTAAGAAAAAATGCTAATATTTCATGATCTATTTTTTCCAATTAAAATAAAATATTTGGTGCATTAATGTTCTCTTTTTCTATTTTGTGAATGTATGTTTGTTGGGATATCCTTTTCCCCAGTAACTCTTTTAGATGCATCACATAAATTTTGGCATCCTGTTTTGTAATTGTTTTATGTACAACTATTAAATCTTATGTAGTTATTAAACATTTCTATAATTTGATTTTTAAAATTCACCTAATAAGACTTTAATACTAAATCTCCATTTGAGTCTGTATCTTTTATTTGTGGTCCCTGAACCAATTACTATTTTTATTGCATTATAATCTGTATGTGTTAATTATTCCTCTTTTCCCCATTTATCTGCAATATTTTTGTGCCATAGTATATAGACAATTATTGTAAAAGTTCTTTGTGGTACTGAAAAATAAGTATATTTTTCAGTTTAATTTATATGATGGTATAAGTCTCTTAACTCTAGTTTTTTCCAGAAATTTTTTTCAGTTTCATATTTCCCTTTTTAGCTTTCTTTTAGACATCCTACACTGAAAGAGGGATATTGAAGTCTCCTGTCATTATTGTATTACTGCCTAGTCCACCTTGTAGTTCAGTTAACGTTTCCTTTGTGAATTTGAATACTAAGGCATTTGGAAAATAAACATTTATTATTGATTTTGGTTTGTTTTCTATTCTTCCTTTCAGTATAATATCATTTTTTGACCCTTTTTATTTTTTGAATGCTTGTTTCTGCTTTGTCAGATAGTATGATTATAACTTGTGTGGTTTTTTTCAAACATTTATTAATATTCATTTTTAACATGGTTACATGATTCATGCTCCTCCTTTCCCCTTCACCCCCCGCACTCCCCCCACCCATGGCTGATGCACATTTCCACTAGTTTTGTCATGTGTCCTTGATCAAGACCAATTTCCAAATTGTTGGTAGTTGCATTGGTGTGGTAGTTTCAAGTCCACACCCTCAATCATGTACACCCCGACTCATGCATTCAAGCAGTTGTTTTTCTTATATGTTTCCTCTCCTTCAGTCCTTCCTCTGAATGTGGGTAGCATTCTTTACCATAAATCCCTCAGAATTGTCCTGGGTCATTGTTTTGCTGCTGGTGCAGAAGTCCATTACATTCAATTTTACCACAGTATATCAGTCTTTGTGTACAATGTTCTTCTGGCTCTGCTCCTTTCACTCTGCATCTGTTCCCGGAGGTCTCTCCAGTTCGCCTGGAACTCCTCCAGTTTATTATTCCTTTTAGCACAATAGTATTCCATCACCTGCATATGCCACAGTTTGTTCAGCCATTCCCCAATTGAAGGACATACCCTCCTTTTCCAATTTGTTGCCACCACAAAAAGCACAGCTATAAATATTTTCGTACAAGTCTGTTTATCTATGATCTCTTTGGGGTACAAACCCAGCAATGGTATGGCTGGATCAAAGGGCAGGCATTCTTTTATAGCCCTTTGAGCATGATTCCAAATTGCCAGCCAGAATGGCTGGATCAGTTCACAGCTCCACCAACAATGCATTAATGTTCCAATTTTGCCACATCCCCTCCAACATTCATTACTCTCCCCTTCTTTTATTTTAGCCAATCTGCTAGGTGTGAGGTGGTACCTCAGAGTTGTTTTGATTTGCATTTCTCTAATTATTAGAGATTTGGAGCACTTTCTCATGTGCTTATTGATACTTTTGATTTCTTTACCTGAAAATTGCCTATTCATG
>NC_058131.1:589646193-589707651 GCF_016433145.1 Gracilinanus agilis | reverse complement strand
TATGGGATTATTTAGGTATTCTATTTCTTCTGCTGTTAATCTAGGCAGTTTATATTTTTGTAAATATTCGTCCATATCTCCTAAATTGTTATATTTATTGCCATATAATTGAGCAAAATAGTTTTTAATGATTGCCTTAATTTCCTCTTCATTAGAGGTGAGGTCTCCCTTTTCATCTTTGATACTATCAATTTGGTTTTCTTCTTTCCTTTTTTTATTAGATTGACCAGTACTTTGTCTATTTTATCTGTTTTTTCAAAGTACCAGCTTCTAGTCTAATTTATTAATTCAATGGTTCTTTTACTTTCGATTTTATTAATTTCTCCCTTGATTTTTAGTATTTCTAATTTAGTTTTCATCTGGGGATTTTTAATTTGCTCGCTTTCTAATTTTTTGAGTTGCATGCCCAATTCATTGATCTCTGCCGTCCTTAATTTGTTAATATATGCACTCAAGGATATAAATTTCCCCGAGTACTGCCTTGGCCGCATCCCACAGAGTTTGGTAGGATGTCTCATCATTGTCATTTTCTTCAATGAAATTGTTGATTGTTTCTATGATTTCTTCTTTGACAAATTGGTTTTGAAGAATCATATTGTTTAATTTCCAATTAGTTTTTGATTTTCCTGTCCAGGTGCCCTTACTAATTATTATTTTTATTGCATTATGATCTGAGAAGTTTACATTTATTATTTCTGCTCTTTTGCATTTGTTTGCAATGATTCTATACCCTATAACATGGTCAATCTTTGTGAATGTACCATGTGCAGCTGAAAAGAAGGTGTATTCCTTTTTGTCCCTATTTATTTTTCTCAACGTATCAATTAAATCTAATTTTTCTAGGACTTCATTCACCTCTCTTACCTCTTTCTTATTTATTTTTTGGTTTGATTTATCTAGATCTGACAGAGGAATATTTAGATCTCCCACTAGTATGGTTTTACTATCTATTTCCTTCTTGAGCTCTGCCAGTTTCTCCTTTATGAATTTGGGTGCTATGCCACTTGGTGCATACATATTGAGCAGTGTTATTTCCTCATTGTTTATACTGCCTTTAATCAGGATGTAATGACCTTCCCTGTTTTTTTAAATCATATCTATTTTTACTTTGGCTTTGTCAGATATCATAATAGCCACTCCTGCCTCCTTTTTCTCATTTGACGCCCAAAAGATTTTGCTCAAACTGTGAACTTTAAACTTGTGTATGTCCACCCGCCTCATATGTGTTTCTTGTAGACAACATATGGTGGGATTTTGGTTTCTAATCCACTCTGCTATTTGCTTCCGTTTTATGAGCGAGTTCATCCCATTCACATTCAGAGTTATAATCATCAGTTGTGCATTTGCTGACATTTTCGAATCCTCCCCTCTTCCTACCCCCTTTTTCCTTATACTTTTCCCTTTTAAATCAGTGGTTTGCTATTGAGCCTCTATCCCTTATCCCCTTCCTTGATTAACTTCCCTTTTTACCCCCTCCCTTATTTTTCCCCCTCTTTTTGTTTTTAAAGGCCTTATGAATTCCCTCCCTCTTCTCCCCTCCCTTTTTTTGACCTCCCCACTCCTCTGCTCCCCTTGGTTTATCCCTTCTAACTTTCTCAGAAGGGTTAGATAAAAGTTTTATGTCCCAATGGATAGTATAGCTACTCTTCCCTCTCCGGGTTGATTACACTAAGAGTAAGGTTTGATTATTACCTCTTAATGCTCTCTTCCTCTCCTTCTTATAATAGTATTTGTCTCCTCTCCCTCCCATGCCCTCTTTGTGTGTAATAGAATATCCTATTTTCTTATTCACTCAAGTTTCTCTTGGTGTCCCCTGCTATTCACCCCCTCTTTCCCATCCCCCATGTCATCTTAGATTATTTAGTGTTCCACCCTCACCCTGTGAATTATTCTTCTTATTACTATAATAGTGAATATTATAATAGTGAATAGAGTCCACTACAGAGAATTATACATAATGTTTCTCTACATAGGAATACAGATAATTAGATCTCACTGAGGCCCTTAAAAAGGCAAATTTTCCCTCTGTATCTTATTTACCTTTTCATGTTTCTCTCGATTTTTGTGGTTGGATATCAAACTTTCCATTTAGCCCTGGTCTTTTCTGTGCAAATACCTGGAATTCTTCAATTTTGTTGAATGCCCATACTTTCCCCTGGAAATATATAGTCAATTTTGCTGGGTAGTTGATCCGTGGTTGCACGCCCAGTTCTCTTGCCTTTCTGAATATCGTATTCCAAGCCTTGCGATCTTTTAGCGTGGAGGCTGCCAGATCCTGTGTGACCCTGATTGGTGCTCCTTGATATTTGAATTGTTTCTTTCTGGCTTCTTGTAAGATTTTTTTCTTTTGCTTGGAAACTCTTGAATTTGGCAATTATATTTCTGGGTATTTTCTTTTCTGGATCGAATGTCACAGGTGTTCTATGGATCCTTTCACTGTCTATATTGCACTCTTGTTGTAGGACTTCAGGGCAATTTTGCTGAATTATTTCTCTTAGTATGGAGTCCAGGTTTCTATTAATTTCTGGATTTTCTGGAAGACCAATTGTTCTCAAATTGTCTCTTCTAGACTGGTTTTCTTGGTCTGTCACTCTCTCATTGAGATATTTCATTTTTCCTTCTATTTTTTCAGTCTTTTGACTTTGTTTTATTTGTTCTTGTTGTCTTGAGAGATCATTAGCTTCTACTTGCTCAATTCTAGCCTTTAGGGATTGATTTTCGGCTATAATCTTTCGGTTTTCGGCTATGATCTTTTGATTTTCGGCTGTAATCTTCTGGTTTTCGGCTGTAATCTTCTGGTTTTTGGCTATAATCTTCTGGTTTTCAGCCATAATCTTCTGGTTTTTGGCCATTATCTTATGGTATTCCTTTTCAATCTGGTCATTTCTGGTGTTCAATTTCCTTATGAGTTCATTTGGTTTCTGAGCCTCACTTTCCAATTGCAAGATTCTACCTTTTAAACAGTTATTTTCTTGCCAGATCTATTCCATTTCCCTCAAAATCTCAGTTTTGAACTCTTCCATAGCTTGTGAGGAGTTTTCCTTATTTGAGGAGGGTCCGGATGCTTGTTTGTTCTTCTCCTCTGTTTGCTTGGTTGTCTGGATTTTCTCTGTGTAAAAGTTGTTGAGTGTTAAAGACTTCTTTTTCTTGTTGTTAATCTTTCTTTTCTGAACTTCCTGAGATGGGGTAGCCATCATTAGCCCAGCAGCTTCTCAGGTTTATCCTTGTGCTCAGGGTCTGTCCGTGGTCAAGCCCCCTGGTGGACCCCCTTGCTTGATCATCTGCCGAAGGTTTCTTTACAAGTCTCAGGGCGTTGCTTCCACAGTCGTATACCCGTCTGCACTGGTTCCCCACTCAGGGTTTCAGAGCTTTAGCTCTTGGCTGTGTCTGCCTCCACCCATGCCTCCTCCAGTGCCTGCACTCTCAGCCCGGGCTCTGCATCCTGCGTCAGCTCCTGGCGTCCTGCTCCTGCGCTCAAATTCCACGTGCGTTCGCTAGCTTCCTGGGGTCCCAAATCCCACCGCTCTCAGGAACAGGCCCCAGAGCCGCCAATGACTCAATGGGTGCCCCAAACTTGCTCCACCTCTTCCTAGCTGGCTTCGGAGCTATAGGTGTTGTGTGTGGAGGGGTTGGGGGTGGGGTGGTTGCTCAGCCCGCGATTTAGTGAGAGCTGTTTCATCCCTTTATAGCATGGAAATGCCTTGATTCCACGTACCTTCCACGCTGTGCCCTATTGTGGGGTTCCTCCGTTCGTCTGGACTTGTTTTTATGTCTCTTGAGGAGTTTTGTGTGTTTTGGTCAGGAGAGGTTAAGAGCTGCTTCTTACTCTGCCGCCATCTTAACCCGGAACCTCAACTTGTGTGTTTTTTGTTCACTTGATGCTTAACATTTTTTCCCTTCAGTTTTATTTTGTGAGTACCTTTTTTTTTCAATTCCATGTTTCTTATAAGCAAGAGAATATAAGGTTTTGTTTTCTTATCCAATCTTTCACTCTTTTTAAAAACTAGATTATCCATTACGATAGGTTGATATTTCCCCCTCTTCTTCTGTGAAACAGTACTATATTCCTTCGGTTATTTTATCACAATCATTTTAAAGATCATCCTATTCCTGCTAATTCACTTCCTCTCACCCCTGATCACCTCCCATTTGTTACCTTTTCCTTTTTGGGTTTCCTTGGTAATTTCTCACCCCCCCCCCTTTTAATGAGTTCAAAAATTTCTTCCCTACCCAATTCTCCCTTAGTCAGTTAGATTCCCTTTTCCTTTTTCTCCTTTTTCAATATTTGCTCCTTCTTCCTCACCCACCCCACTACAAGCTCTTCTTTCACTGAGAGTACAAGAGTTATCTTCCCCTCATTGCTAGTTCTCCTTTTGAACTAAGCACCTCACATATTTCTCTCTATCCCACTGCCTTTCCTCCTACAGTTCCAGCCCCCCGGCCATTCACACACACTATGTTGTACTGCAGTCCCACAAAAAAGCCTTAATTCACCTGTAAACAGGTTTTGTCTATACTGCTCCAGGTCCAACTCTTTACTATGACCTGCACTGGATTCGCACCTTCCCCCATTTCTTTGTGTATATTAAGATGTCTCTAACTGGTCTCTTTGCTCTCACCCTTTTACCATTCCTGTCCTTGGCTAGTGCATTTATTCACCTCTCCTGAATTTTTGTTGTCTGGGATGTTTGAGAAGCAAATGATCTTTTCAGTTTTGGTTTCCAAAATGTTTCAAATGTCTCTTTATTATTGAACATCCATCTTCTTTCATTTATGTTTAGATTTAGATTTGCAGAGCAGGTCACCCCTAGGCTGGATTCTGAGCTCCATTGCCCTTTGGAACACATTACTTTATTTGCACTTACATTTTCTGATGGATTCAAAATGGTTGCGTTATTTGAATTTCCTTTCCTTTGAAAGAAAATCTTTCTCCTAACTTGCAGAACTTTTTTTTTAAATAATTGTTAAATTTAACCACTATGTTTCTAAAAGTTTGCAGTATTTGGACATTTTTTGGAAGTGACATTTGAATTCTTTCAGTTGGTAGATATTTAGTTTTCTGTGTTCAAAAGTTCTGGATAATTCCCTCCTATTTTTTTTTTTTTTTTTGCATTGTGGTGTTTGGGTATTTTTTTTTTATGTTCTTCTGGGAGATCTATAATACTTAGTTTGTTTCTTTAAAGATAAGTAGATGTTATTTGCAAAGTAAGCATTTTAAAATGTTCTTTTTTTTACTTCTTTTCTAGATTGTCTTTCACTTTTGTATATTTGCATTCCCGATCTATTCTTTTTCTCTTTTTTATCTTTGATGTGACTTGCTAGTTCAGATTCTAAATGTTCTATTCTTTCTACTATTTTTTCTCTGCAGATCACAAATTATTTTCTTCTCATTCTAATTTCTCTTTTGAATTAGTCCATAGGTGCACTACCTCATTAGTTATATCATTTTTCTTCATTTTACAGGATTAATTCATAGACATGGATTCATTTTCTAGATCTGGAGATGATTTTTTCTACTCTTGTTAGTGCTTTTCCTTTTGATTTATCTGCTTATGTTAAAGATCTTTGGATTTTATTTCTCATGATAGCTATTAATTCTTTTCTTTTAAACCCTTACCTTTTGTCTTAGTATCACTTCTAATCACACAGCTGGGAAATGTCTGACGCTAGATTTGAATTCATATTCTCCCAACTCCAAGCCTGGCTCTCTATCCATTGTGCTACCTAGCTGCTTGCCCCCTCTCACCCTCCCGTCCTCCCCCCCTCCCCACACATTTTTTTGTATTGTTCACTTTCTGGCTATCTCCACTAAGAGGTTATCTGAGTTTCAAAGCATATGAGCCTCCTTCCACACTGGGCAATTCACAGTTTACTAGCCAAGGGCTGCTTCTCAGGTGATTTTAATGGTAGATAGAATTTCCCCCTCCACGCCCTTGGATGCTAAGTACTTTCCTTCAGACTTAGTGAAATGCTGTATAAGCTTTCTACCTCCAGGATATCTTGTCCCATTCTTCCAGCAGTTCAGAGATCTACCATCCTATTGCTGTGGGCTTGTCCTCTATGACAGTGGTAGCTCAGAGCTTTTCAATGTGTGTGCTACCTGGTTGTCCACTCAAGAACCAGCATTTTGGACATTTGTAGCCTGATGATATAGTGTAGTCTCCTGAAACACTGGCTGTCTGTTGGGGCTATCGGGAGGCTTTTGCTCCAGGAGGGCTCCTGTGGCATTGGTTGTTATGGTGATGGCTATTGGGGATCTAATTGCTGTAAACTGGAGCTGAAGTTTCCACAGTACTGGAAAGAGGGAGGAGGGACTGGAGTGTGAGGTTGTGTTTTATTAAAAGGCCATATATTCACTTTTTGGTTTTGCTAGTACAGCATCACTGCCCATAGTGTGGGGGATGGGAAAATGATGCTGAATGAGCTCAGGGTCAGTAAGCTTCCTTTTATGACTAAAAAAAAACTTTTGGATTATGGATTTTCCACATCATGTAAACAGCTGAAGTTGCTTTATCTTTGGCTCATAATTTCTGTTTTGGAGATCTGAAAGATCAAGGGATCAGAGAAAATGCCTAGTCCTCTGTCTCATTGAAATGACCCAGAAGTCACCTCTCATTCAAAGTCCCATACAACCTTGCTGTAATCTTTCTTTCTAGATGTATTTCATATTATTGCTCTTTCTCCCTTTTATATTCCTCCTAGTATTTCCACCTTCACTTCTACATCCTTTTGGTAGCATCAAGAAAGTTGGTGCTCATGAGAGTAGTGAGGACTCCACATGTAATGAGGACTTTCCCTTGTGTGTGGTTCTAAAGGAAGCATCTCCAGCATCTTCTTCCTCGACTCCTCTCCAAAGGAGATTTTTATTCCTGCCAGGAAAGGAAGCTGAAATTTTGAGTCATAGATGCTGCTATTATCAGAGGGAGATGGTACCAGGCTAGAAATTTATATGTTAACTTAAGTATTTTTAGTGTAAAGAATATGATCAACTTCCATTTAATTTTTGATTGCTGGCAGTTTTTGTAGGAGGGGAGACTCTAATATTCCAGGCTTGACTCCTTTTCCACTTAATAATATCTGTTCCATAATGAATATACTTGCCAAATAGCAAAGAAACCCATTTATCCAAATGATAACAAAACAGAAAATAAGAGAAAGCATATATAACAGAATATATACCAGATATTTTAGAGTGAAGGAAGTCTCCTATTGAGAGTGAGATAATTCAGTTTACCCAAGAGAGTTTGTCCTTGAATTCAAACAAGGTAACATTCCCTGAAGTCTCCAGAGTAGTAAGGTGGGAATAAGGCCACAGTAGAGACTGCCCAACCTTTTCATGTCTTTTCTTTCAGAAGCTTAAAGAACTATTGGTTTCTTCCAACTTCTCTCTTAAAGGTGGAAGCAGGAAGACCTGAATAATTAACCCTCAAAGGGGGACAGGCAGAGTTTGGAGCTCTTTTGCTTTTCATAAACTCTACTCTGCCCTTGAAACAATTAATCTCCACCAATATTGAGAAAGTCCTATACCAATGGGTTTAGGGGCAGCAATTACATCTTTATTTAACTTTAGTGTTCTATTACCTGTTTTTCTGTAATTGATATGGCATCTCTTTTCTTCACGCCATTGCATAGAATGTTCTTCATGTCTGTAATTCACTCCTTTCTTGTTTCTGTCTCAGAATCTATATTTTTATTCAAGGCTCTGAACTTCTACACAAAGTCTTCTTGATCCCCCAAGCTATTAGAATTTTGTCTCAGATTAATTTTAGTTGTGTGTGTGTGTGTCTGTGTGTGTGTGTGCACGTGAAAATGCACATATCATAACCTTTCAGTAGAAAGTTAGCTTTTTGAGAGAATTTATTTTTTTGTTTTTCTTTAAGTACCTAATATGTGCTAGGTACTGGGAGTACAAATATTTGTTTAGTTGAATTAAACTATTTTTTGAGTAAATAAGGTGTTTATATATATAAATACATACACACATATATACTTATGTCCATTTTGAAGTAGGGATAGCTCATCTGTTGGCTTAGTAGAATTTTCTTCTATTTATATCAATTTTAGGATCTCTAAATTATAAGCTAACCAATCGCATAAGAATTTCAAGACTTTACCCTCAGAAATAATTTTTGTAAAAAAGATACCTAAGAAGAAATCTTCAAAAGCCCCAATAATTTTCAGCATCCTATATGGAAATTTCATCATTTAACATGATTTTCATATCCAGCTGGTAGATTATCCACTTCCCCCCATTCCTATTAAACTTACTGTTCATTTACTATTTCAAAACTTGTAGAAAATCCACAAGAGAAGGGAAAGGACATGAAGTTCACATTAGTAAATTAAGCTATTCATGATTTAGGTAAATTTAGTGGAAGAAGAGGTCGAATTGTCTTTCTCAATGAATTTATTTTATTGATGCTCTACTAATTCACTCATCTTTCAGATTATTGAGAAGTTTCAAATCCCACCAAGTTATCTTTTGAAAGTTAGGTATATTTTAAAAAATTTTATTCCTTGTGTTCCATGAAGAATAATAATATAGCAATTAACATTTATAAGCTGTGATTCTTCAGAGAAATAAAATAATGATTTCTAGAAGGCTTTACAAAGAGCTTAAACTTTTGGCTATTTGGTGTTGATCAGGTAGTCTTGAAACTTGTTTCATTCAGTTTTTTAAAGTTAATTTTAGTTTAATTCAAGCAGCTAATTAATTTAGTTACCTTTCAAGGAATATTTTCCTGACAATAAGTGACTTCCTAGAATGCAACAATTTGAATTAACCTATTTTAATACTTTAAGTTTCTAAAATAAGGAATCAATAACTAAGGTAAATTTATTTTTTTCCACATACAGATGTATCAGTCACAAATGTATTGCTCTATTCACCCATATCCAAATTAATAATAAATACTACATTATAAAGGCAGCTATTTAATTAATAATTAGTTTTACATATAATTTATTTAAACCACTTAATCCATCTATCAAAGAGTATACCAATGCAACACTAACATACTATCTTATTTTTACTGTTAGATATGAGTTACACTGAAATTTACCTTAGTATGTGTGCATCATATGTGGCGTAGTGTTTATGTCAGTAAATGTGTTCAAATTCCATGAAATTTTCAGAAGAATGTGTGCAACATTATGAGACTAAAAGAAAATGTAAAAATATGCAGTGGAAGCTTGAAATATTTTCATTGTGAAAAGGTCAAAAGCCAACCATTGCTTTGGATGTAAGTTCCATGAGAGAAGAGATAATTTCTTAATTCACCTTTTTATAGCCATTACCTACTACAGTGTCTTTGCACATATTGGATGTTTAAGAAATGTTTGTAGATTCTTAGTTGTATGACCCTGGGCAAGTCAATTATCCCCAATTGCCTAGTCCTTAGTCATTTTCTGTCTTGGAACTGATACTTAGTATCGATTCTTAGACAGAAGGTAAGTTTTTTAAATGTTTGCAGAATGTTATTTTATTGAATTTTCTAGTAGTGATGATAACAATGTTTTATGGACTTATAGCAACATATTTCCATGAGAATATCAGTGTAGAAGTTCCTCCTGGGACACTAGCATTCTAATAAAAATGCCATAATGTACTATCAACTAGGGTTATTCTACCATAGAGTGACACAGTACTGGAGTATACAAAATTCAAGAGTTGGCATTTAAGATCACTCCATATTTTTCTTGTTGGTCTAATCTGGTACAATCTGATTTTTTTCCCACACGTTTGTGTCATATAAAGATAAACAGTAGTATGCAAGTTTAGGTGCAACAAGATATATAAAGCTCAGCACCATACGTGACATAAACATTTCTCTTTAGTTGAGACCAAAAGTCTTGTCTGTTGCTTGTATAAATATATTGATGGAGTAGATAATTGTTTTGGATAATAGTATGTGTTCATGTTTCTGCAATTAGTGGTATGTAACTATACTTACATTTTCACTATTGATGCCCAAGTTGTGCATCTATTTGTATACAAATGCATATACATATAAATTTATGCATATGTATGTGCACAGATATATTTAGCTGGATTTATTGTTTCATTAATATCCCTATATACCTCTCCTTTCAATGTAATTTCCATCTCTTTCTGTCTTTGTGTCTCTGTCTCTGTCTCTCTCTCCAGATACATGCATGTTCTTATATTTTCCTCATGGAAACCACCTGATGCACTACAGACCTTTCTCTGATTCTTTTAAAATCTTGAGAATACCAAAACCATTTCTCTCATTCTGGCTTCCTGATGGGTTTATTTCCTTTTCTAGACATAATGACTTTTACACTAAGCTTATATATAAATAAAAAAAATGACTTTCCAAAATGAAATATCAAAGTCTTCATGTACACATATATGCACTTTCAACTGATTTTAGAATAATTTATAGTTTTAACTTTTGGATCTTGACTCGTAAACAAAATACTCCAAATAGTGAATTTATGATGTAGCTCAGAAAAAAAACCTATTCAAACAGGAAAAGGAAGAATGATATCAATGTGAATGGGAACAATCCTGAGGACAAAGGAAGATACCAAAATAGAGGAGCAATAGAAAGCTTCAGGTCCCAGAAATATCAAAGTAACCATATGAAATTTTGATAGCTATATACAACTGATGATGATACAGTTTAAAATAATATTTTTATAAACACAGAAGATTTCACTTTACATTTAAGCTAGTCAAGGGAAATATTCTTCATATTTTCAATTGCTTCTAACTGATGGTTTTTTTGAGAGTTTGAAGGTGTATATATCTTGGCTTTTCATGGGTAGTAGAAAGTACCAGACTAAGAGTCTAGAAATTTACATCCTAGTTCCAGATCCATCATTTAGCAGTTACGTACCCTTGGATAAGTCATTTTATCTTTGGAAGGAGTTGCCCTAGATTATTTTAAACATCCCTTCTTGCCATGTAATTCTTGGATTCTAACTCTCCAAATCTCTCAACTTTTAGGTTAATAATTAAATGTTAGAAGTTTAAAGCCTCTTCCTCAAATCAATTTCCTTTCAACTTCAGGATGAGTTACCAGATGACAATAATTCATTGTTTTCTTTGCTACATTTTCTACTGCTATGTACAGGTTGGATTTTAAAGAGTGAAATAATGAAGCCGAGCTAACTTGGATCCTTAATTCAAATGGATAATTTTGTCTGTTTTATAAGTATTTTAGGCTTAGATCTGACTACTGAACATTGACATTTAGTTGGCTTATTTAATGGTTTATTTTCATAAAAATATCCCTACAAAGTATTTTTGATTGTAATACTTATTTCAAGTCATTACCATGATGATAATGATCATGAAAAAAAGTTTCTAAAGTTGCTAGAATCCCAAAGTTTTCCAAATGCTTTACAAAGGCATCACAATTCCTGAATTATTCAGAATTGTAATTTGGAATAACAAGATTTTAGTATGCTGAAGATGTTGTCTTAAGGCTTCTAGGGTCATTGCAGATATTAAAAATGGGTACTAAGGATCTAGACTACTAATCACACAATGGCAGAAGTACTCAGCTGCACAGTGGAGTTTCTAATAATTCAAATAGGATCCAGTAAACAGGATTTTTAAATACAGAAGCAACACATCCATACCTAATTAGTTATATATTTGTAGGAAAAATTCTCCAGTGTACATCTCAAGTTTCTGTAAGCCATGAGAAAACAGAGACTGGCTATGCAAAGGAAGCTTTTTAATGGCTAGTCTGATAATAAGTAACCCCTACAGTGAAGTTATAATTGCAATTTTGTCATGAGAGTAGGGGAGTCAAAGTTTCGCAGGGAAAAAAATCTATTTACAGAAAAATATTATGCTTTTCATTTGATAGAAAAGTAATTATTGCAAAGGGACCCATGGAAGATCTTGGAGACAGTCACCCTCTCTTTAATAAGTCCTTGTGGCAGTTAAGTGGGGATCAGGAGTATTCTTTATCAGGTTTGCATTCAAGTAGTACTAAATATATGCAGGTAGGAATTAAATAGTATCTGAGTTTAATTAAAATTATAAAAAAGGAAAAGAATGGTTGGTAGACTGCTCGACTGCATTTTAACCAGTAACCTCAGACCCTAATTAGAAATGCTTTTCATATCTCCTCCATGCAAGGGCTTAATCTGACGTGAGTCTGTGAGCGAGGGCTTGGGGACCGGTGTTAATTCTGCATTCGATCTTGGTTTGTATGGAGGCAGGCGATGCTGATTGACCGCACTGAGGCACAGATCCCATGACCTTGCTGGGATTTTCATGTGAGGTGTTAATTGAGAGGGTGGGTTAATCTTTGAGCATCATTGTCCCCAAGCTCTGGACAAAGTTTGTGCTCTGTTTCCTCACTCAACAGTATATTTGATCTCTACCTTGTCCCTCCATGACAGTTTAGTAAGCCCACCAAAAACTCCTGATAGATTTGTTGGTGGGGGTATTTGGGGGTGGGGCAAGCTCTTGCCTTGTGGTTTTGATTTCCTGATCTTATTTTTGAGCTCAGTTTGGAAGAAAAGCATCTGAACTATCTTATTTTCAAGCAAAATTAAGAAGCATATAGATTTATATAAATTAAGATCTCTTTCTCCCTATTCCATATCTATATGTTTCAATCCCTAAATAAAGGAGACTCTCTCTCTCTCTCTCTCTCTCTCTCTCTCTCTCTCTCTCTCTCTCTCTCCCCCTCTGTCTCACTGATAAGCTGTATCAAAGAAAGCAAATAAGAAGGCATAATTTCAAAGTTATTTTATCCGAGTGTTGTGAAAAATAAGATCTTTTTATTGTTCCTGCATGGAAAGCCTAAAATAATTACAAAATCAAGGCAATGTTATAGGCGGAAAAGCATTCATAATAATATGTAGTTTAGAGTTTTTGTATAGTACTTGTGTAATGTAAGAAAGACAGCCCATTATTTTTGCTTTTTTATAAATAATGAATGACTTTTTTCATGTGTTGTTGTACAGGCCTGTCATTTCCATCGTGAGGAGTAAATTTTTACTCCAGGCAGGATTAATGTATACTGGCTGACCTTAAAAATGACTCCCAAGTGAGTAGGATGGTAGTTAAAAGAAACAGAAGTAATGGAGCTCACATAGGAAACCTGGTGAAACAACAATGATAAAAAAAAGTCACAAATGATAGCTGTCCTTGATAGGCAATGAATTTCTCTTATTTGTTTCATTATACCAGCTGTAGATGAGTTTAATTACAATGCTTCAAAACCATTTTTTGGAGTCATTTCTGAACTGTTTAGGGAACTCAGTTGAACACACTCTATTGATAGGCCTTTTGCTGATCTGCCTCCTGTGGCGCAGAAGGGAAATAGCGGTAGAACATGTTTTTTTCTGATGATTACACAATGGGGAACTCTCTTGTGCCCGTGACATATTTTAGGGTGTGAGAAGGTGGGAACTAGTGGAGATGCATAGGATAAAAGGGTATTTGTCTGAACAAAAATAGGCACGTAAGACTATATCTAAGAAAAGTGGATATGGTGCTATGATAACCTTGGATATTTCAGAAGTTTTCAGTGTTCACAAATACCAGAGTGGCAAAATAAATTCAGTTCTGGGGGGCTGTAAATCTGCTTGTGACCTCTTCCAAGCAACATTTTCTCTGTGCTCACCCTACCCCTTCTCTCTAACCTGGTTTTTAATTATTCTGCACAATAACAATTAATTAATATAAGATACAAAAAGCCTTCTTTTACTCGAATTGAGTTCATTTCAAGCATATTGATAAATTATTATTAATAAGGATTGACTTAATCTGATCTGAACATTTCAAGTTTTTCATGATTCCAATAATAAAGCTTATACAACTAAATAAACTTTGTTAACTTAGCATAGAGCAGTCTTTTTTGTGAGTCTTGACCCAAATGAATCGTGTGCTGAGGTTTAAACATTTTTCTAAGTAATTCACGTATATTCAAATTACCCCCAAGTCCCTTCAGCTCTCCCTCCCTTTCTCAAAACTCCCACCAAACTGGTCAACAATGAGTAAAAGGAGGGGCATTTTTTTTTCACCTTGATGTGCAAAACTACCAAATGACTTCAGAATTTAGGCCCAGGGATTTAGCAATCCCTTTCCTTCCTAGAAACTTGAATGACATCTGCTTCCCCATCCTTATCAGATTCTTTTATTCCTTTGCAAAGAGAAAAGCTGGATTTAATATGTGTAGAAATGTGTTTACTTCCCTGAAAAGGTGATCTTCCCAGGTCAGGGTTAAAATACACCAGTCTGGTTTAAGGATACTTACATTTCATTTATTTGTGATGTACCTTGCCTCTAAGTAATAACAAAAGGCTTCATTAGAGTGCTAATGAACTCCCTCACCTTTGAGACCTAAAGTAATCTTATATTTCTAATACATTATCTAAAGGGAAGAGCTGGTAGCTGATACAATTGAGAAAAAAATCTTAAAACACAAGTTTCCTTTACAGTGTCTTGGGCAAAGGATGCAGCTGTTGCAGCTAACCCCATCCAATACACTCTGTGCTTCTGCTTAATTCTGAACCCAGATTTCAAATTAAAGTTTTACTTTGGCTTCTCACAGAAAAAAAGGTTTCAGAAGCTGGGTAAACATAGCCTCAGCCTGCACGAGAGGGATTAGGAAGGAGAGCCAAGAGTGGAAGGGAAATTGAGGATGTGACAGAGGCCACACTAAGTTCAAACAAAATTTGGCCTGCAGAATGCAGGAGAAATCCCACTGGTGACAGGTGCCATCTTGTGGGTCATTCTGCAGCTCTGCCTCCTGCCACTTTTTATAACAAGAACAGATAAAGGAGGACTGGATTCTTAGAGGCTTAGAACTGGAAAAGTAATTCAAAGAGATGTGAGCATAGTTGGCTCCAGGGTTTACATGATACTGTAAACATCAATACTTTGCTTGTCAGTATTGGGTTCTGAGAAAATTAAAGGTACAAGGAAAGGTACCAAGACTGTATTCATCCTTAAACATCTTCTGTTTTAAGTACCAAGAAAGTTCCTCTGTTTTCTAGTAATATACATAAATGGCGTCCTTGCTCAGACAAGGCCCAGGACCATAATTGTCATCAATTAAAAAACAACACCACTCAGGAATACATAACTATCATCTCTAAGCATATTTGGTCAACCACAGAGTAGCCTATTCAGAATATCTCTTTAAGATGTTAATCTTGGCTCTGTGTATCTATAAAACCAAAATCTAACCAAATGAGATCTCATCCTTACTCCCCTAAGACTCCCTAATTATTCAAAGGAAAATACACTAGATAGCAAGGTGATAACATTCACAAAAAAGGTTAGCATCCATTCCTGAAACCCGGTGATCACTCTATGTTTTAGCATTGCTACAGTGCTATTAGATTCTATGAAGAAGCAGGCAAATAAATTATTGTGGAGAAAAATAAAGCAGTTTAATGATCTACTTCCAGGAGAGCACTCATCTAAAGAAAATTAAATTATTTTACCTCTCACAAGATATTTATTTGACTTACTGGTAATTTGGAGGGTAAAAACCAGAGACCAAGAGTGTACGTTGAGGCAGTCAATGCTGGCTTGTCATATTTCATGTATTTTTGGTTTTAGATGTTCTTCTCCTAATACACATGTATCACATAGATAATTAGGCCTGTAAAATCCACCAGCAGATTCTTATGTGCTCAGTGAAATGCATATTTGGATGCTCCTTGAGCTGCAAAGAATATGGCTCAGTAATATATAATTTAAAATCTTTATGTTTTCCTGGTGCAGAAACAAACATAGTAGAGAGTTTTGTGATTGAATTCATAAGCTTACTTTGCAGTTTGGTTTGTTATGCTTTTTAAAAGATTGTAGGAAAGTACTTTCTCCATAGAGGCAAGCAATTCTGAAAAATGTCTTAGGTTGTGCTGACTAATTTTTATACTTTCTTGGACCCCAAAGTTTCTGCTTCTGTGTAAAACTCAGTTAGTCCTGAACCCTCAATGAGTGTTATTGTAAATATTTTTCCATGGATAGTTTTGAAATTTTGTTAAAGGACGATTTGAATTCCTTGACAGGCTTGCTAATCATATTACATATGACATTTTATTTGGATGTATGATATGTTTTTTCATCTTTACTCCTCCCAGCAAGAAGATGGTTTAGCAAAGGAACAGAGATGTTGTGTATTTTGTTATGAACGAGCTTTGTGATCTCATCCTGAGGTTTTTTTTTTTTTTTTTTTTTAATCCAAGCATGAACCATCTGGCTTTGCTCTGGGTAAAAGCATGTCAGCTATACCCCAGAATTTCAGTGTCAGGAAAGGGGATCAGAGTGCCATTGCTTAATGCAAGTTTCCACCCCTCCCTCCCCTTTTCGAACTTCTCCCCCTTCCCACCAGCTCCCCAAAACAACTCTGCTAAAGACAGGAGTCAGCCACTGAAAAGCATACCAGGCATTTTTAAACACAACCCTGACATTTCCTCAGCATTTCCATAGATGAGGCCTCCCCCCCCTTCAATCAAATAAGGCACCCGCTCTCTCATGCTAGTGCAAAGAAGGAAGAAAAAAAAGTTGGCAATTTAATTCAAACAAAAGAAGCTTGAAATCTATAAGCACAGCAACTCTGAGGCTTCTGGCAAATAGAATTCTAATTAGTATGCTGCTATTTTTCTTTTAGACAGATGAGGGATGCCCCCTATTGACTCTAGCAGGCAGGCTGGTAAAAAAAGAGAGAGAGAGAGGGAGAGGGGGGCAGGTGGGGGCTAGCCAGCAAACACTGCAGATTGCAAATTATATCGCAAACCCTGCCAAGTCCCAGCTCTTGGCATCAGATTTTTAATGACACCCTGGAAAAGGGAAAAAGAAGCCCTCAGCTAAGGGATAAAAATGAGGGGTTTTACACTGTGATAAGTCTTTGCTTAAAACCCAAATGGCCAAGCGCACATTAGGGTTTTAAAATATTCATAGATAGAAGTGAAAACGAGGATATGAGGACGTACATTTGTTGCTTGGTCAATTGACAACTCATTCTGCATATTAATAAAAGGGATGATCTAATTTTAAAGGGACAGTCTATATTTTTTTTTAAACCATGACTTTTGATTATTACGAGACGGAGGGCAAAACATCACAGCAAAGGCTAGCAATGACACAGAATGTTGTTTTCTTTTGATGTAGACCTGGGACTAACTACTTCTTTGGTTAGGATTTCTGGGGGCTCTAAAACTATGATACCCTTCTTGTGTAGTCTCTCTGATGTATCTCCACTGAGTACTTTGATTTTCTATTTTTTTCCCTTTCCCTTTTTCTAATGTGTGAGGCCCTTCACAGTTGTAGGACTTTATCCACAAACAGACAGATCATCACAGTCATGAGGCCATTCTTTTAAATAATTAGCCAACCTTCTGTTCTGGAAAATTATTTTTTTAGGGGGGCATGTATACATCTATGGTGAAGGTCCAAATAATTTTTATGAATGCTTAAGAAAGCAAAGCTATCAGATAAAAAAGAAACATTAAACCCAATCCAGATCAAAATAATAAAATATGGAGAATTTTAAATATCTTACAGAAATCTATCCAGAATCTTCAAAATTAGGTATATAGACTGAAGTGTTTGTCGGGGGGGAGAGTAGAAAACATGACATTTTATAATTAAATTCCATAATATTCCTAGTAATAAATTTAAAATAGGATTTATTTTGTTTTCAAAAATATAAGGAGTATGAACAAGACATGAGAAGAATCCATTTTTAAAATTGAGCTTTAAGATAAGCCTTATCTAGCTGGGATACAATATTATTACTTATTTTAAATAGCTAGATATTGTCATACAGAGTAAACATCTATGTGTTGATTGTTAGAAAGTTATATTTCAGAGCAGTGGTGTATGAGTTCCTTAAAAACAATTAAAGTAGTATGATCGGGAACTAAGCACAAGGCCTGCTATCATTGGTCAGCACTCTTACATAAAAATGTATTCAGCTTAAACAGATTTTTAATGCTAATAAGTACGTTAACTTTATTGCATAAGGCCAAGAAAAGTAGTGCAGTTATAGGACTAGAAAGACAGCTTTCAATATGCTAAAGATATAGGGCCCAACTACCTACCCTTTGGGAGAAATTGGTTACAAAAATCAATTGCTTTTGGGCTCTATTCCTTAGAATGTTTTTTCCATAAAAAGTTGTATTAAAAATTTTGCAGATAGTTTTTGTCCTTATTCGAGAGGATGAAAGCTAACATTGATATAATCAAAATAGAGCAAAATGTTCTCTTGCTAAACTATAGAATCATTTACAATGGAAACACTGATGCTATCTCTAAAA
Source organism: Gracilinanus agilis (assembly GCF_016433145.1). Lineage (NCBI taxonomy): Eukaryota > Metazoa > Chordata > Mammalia > Didelphimorphia > Didelphidae > Gracilinanus > Gracilinanus agilis. The sequence continues at coordinate 589,689,387 of NC_058131.1, read as the reverse complement.
TTAAAGAGAAATGATCCTTTTAAGAAAATAAAATGAACATTTTTTTCATTTTTAAACTAAAATTCAAGTTTTATCCAAAACCCATAATTTAAAAGTAATCCATTTCTTTAAAGGAGCAAATAAATTTTGTATCACCTTCAGTACCCAACACAGCATGGTGCTCTGCATACAGTAAAAACTTAATAATTATTTGTTTAATTGAATCAACTACTCCATATAAATATCTAACATAATAATCCCAAAGAACTCCTCTCTCTCTCTGTCTCTGTCTCTCTGACTCTGTCTCTGTCTCTCTGTCTCTGTCTCTGCCTCTGTCTCTGTGTCTGTCTGTCTGTCTGACTATAATTGAAAATTATTGTTGAAATAAAGGATGGCTTTTTAAAAAAATGGTGTTTATTCAACACAACATAGCGAGCCCAGGCAGTGTACTAGTGAGAGTGTGTGGGGACATGAGTTCTTGTGCTACTTCTGCCACTAAATAATCGGGTAACCAAGGGCAAGTGAGTCATGTTAGTTTTCTTATCTGTAAGATGAGAGCAGTAGACTAGGTCCTTGTTAAGAACTCTTCCAGCTCTACTGGCATTGTCAATTGCCATTTGCCATTACATGCCACAAAAACTAGAGAGCCCTTCTACCATTTAACTTTTATCAGGAGACCTTAAACCTATTTTCTGAATAATGGTCTATCTTATCATTTGCTCTATAGTGATTATTTTAAAGGACACTTTAATATATTAAAGATAAAGATAAGACTGATCAAGCGCTCAGCTATCAAAATTAAACATAAACTTTTAGTGTTTTAATAAAGGTGGCCAATAGGAGAGGTTAAGTGTTGCTTTTGAGAGTTATATATAAAGGGGCAATGTTCTATCAATTATCAAAACTTGCAATTACTCCTGACAGAGCATCTTTTCAGTGAAAAAGTTTCTTCCCCCACATGTACTAGTTGTATTCAGTTTGCAGGTGAAGGGAGGTGACAAGCAATTTTAGCACCCAATGGCTTAAAGGAGTTCAAATGACCACTGAAGTCATATTAACTTGTCAAATTGACCAGTATTTTCTGTCATTGAAACATTAGAATGAATAGCTTCAGACAATAAAATTGTTTCAATTATACTGCATTAGGCTTCTACAAAAGTAAGTAAAGATGCAGAAGGCAAAGGGGAAAACATTCAGTAGATGTGAGCTTGAAGACTGACAGAAGAATTTCACTGGAACCCATTTGAATGAATACCTGTTAAAGGGATACAATACAGACCCCTTAAATGAATTACCATTGAGGAAAAGATATAAATAACACTTTTCAGTACCAAAAGTACAACTGTTTATTATTGTAATATTGGCTATGGGTGTGAAAAAGATTAAATGGAATTATCCCAAGTCATTAAAGTTACAGTGAATTGATTCTAATTAATACTAATCGACATTTTCTTATCAATGCCAAAGAACAATTTTCATAGTTCAAAATTAATTCGGCTCAGTTCACCTTTCTGCTTATGCCATTCTGAATATGCATGTCTATACCATTCTGGGTATACAGAAGACATAGTCATCTTTTTAAATTGCCCACTATGTTTTCATGTTTTCCCAATTCCTTAAGTCTGATTGGAGGCAGTATATGTGTGTGTGTGTGTGTGTGTGTGTGTGTGTGTGTGTGTGTGTGTGTGTGTGTGTGTGTGTGTGTGATACTTGAGCATTAGCTGAAAGGCTCTGCTTTGGCAGATGTGATAGTAGGGAAAGCTGAAGCAGTTTCACCCTCCTTCCCCTCCCCCCCTCACCTCCTCCATGGAGCTGCCCAGCATTGGAGGTGCTGAATGATAGCATTGTCTCTACTCTGCTGTGGTGAGTCTCCGGCCCCACCACATGGCCTAGCAATGCAAAAACTGATGTGCATTTTTTTTTTTTTTTGCTTAAACAGGTTGGTTGGAAAGGATAACTGGCTAGAGTAGGTCAGGCTAGAGTAATGGCAGAGAGAATGCATCCCATCCTCTTGCCTAATTAAGAAGCTGCATATTTTAATAGAGCTTTATAATAACCTTTTACTCTTACCCATAGGGGAGAATATACATATATTCTTCATGCAATGTAATATTCATTGTTGCACTAAAAATGAAATATTTATTGTGTTATCTTAAGATTTATTTTTTTTCTGTAAAAATGTCATTTTAATTTAAGAACTTGAGAATTTACCACTTAAACATTATATAATGAAAAGAGTCGTAGACTCTGAAACAGTACCCGGTCTCTAACAATTGCAATTGATGTTATGTCCCCTCTTTGACTCTAACTTTCCCCATTCGTAAAATGGGCATATTATACCCTTAGGACTTACCTTATAGGATACAGTATGTATAGCACTTTGTAATTTTTAAAGCTCCATACTAATTCTCACCATTCTTTTGACTTAGGTCTCCCAATACAAAGTATGGTCCAACTTCACATGATTCTCAGTTTCTGTGTCACCCTGTGACACCCCCCCCCCCAAGGTCTTGTTATGCTTCTAAGCTTATGATAGGATGAATTCCCAGTGATATCTACACCTTCCTTTCTGCTTTATCAGCTCCCTTTACTCATTGTAGTAAACACAGGAACCAAATGAAATGCTTCCTTTCTCCAATTAAATTGAGATTATGATGTTGTGAGCCATGCTGTTGAAACTAACCCAGGGTTTCCTTTCCTATTTGTAGTTTTGTGCACATAATTTAACAGCCATTTACTCTTTCTTTACAATTACCTGTTTACAAATGTACTTTTTATTTTAAACTTCAGGCTAAAGTCGTAGAAATGTCTTAAAAATATTGGTCTATTTTACACTGTAGTCAATTTGTGGTTCTTTTTTCAAACAAATTCTGTGTATGTTATGCATGATTTTCAAAACATATAATGATTTACTACATATTTAGGCTACAATCAAATCCCAATGTAATTTTATAGTCAGGGCACAGTACATACCACTCTGCAGTAACTACTGGCTTGATACAGTAAACTCAAAAGAGCACGTTGGGGGTTAGCTGTTGCAGCTGAAAGGGAAAATCAAGAAACAGCAGTCGCACTGCTTTTGTCTTCATCCTGCTCTTCAAGATGTAAGAGTCTCCAGTGGGTGGGAGACCTACATCCCACCTCCCAATTCTGAGGATAACCCTGACAGTTACACTTTACAATTACCTTTTTTAAATGCCAATTAACCCTTTCAGTGCTGTTTGGCATACTGTGAGCAGGCAGGAGAGGAGGCAGTATGCATTTGTGCCTTATATTGTACATTGTAATATCAAAGAAAGGGAGAGGAGGAAGGAGGGAGAAAGGTGGGGTGTGGGGGGAGAGAGACAGACAGACAGAGAGACAGACAGAGAGATTCTTGGTAGAGGTGGTGTGTCTAGTGACTATTATTGTGGTGCCTAATGTGGCATAGAGCATTAATGATTTTTCCATTGATAAAAATCAAGAATAAACAGATGCAATGGAATTCCAAAGCCATTGAGAAATATAATGAAAACCTGAATGTACAGATATTATTCATGAGACAGAAAGCAGCAAATGAGATTTTTGGCAATATCACCCATTTTTAATTGTATCTCACCAGCTTGAAAAGCAACTGCAAGTTAATTTTAACCATATCACTCTGGATGTTATATTTAGTGTTTACTCCAAAGAAACTAGCGTTGAGTTAAACTCAACATTTTCTATTTCAAGGCAATTAATAAAATTGCTGTTTATTCCCATGGCATCTTCTGCCTCTGTTTTCAAATTACTTTCCCAATATTTTCTCATTATTTCTCACAGGATCTGAAAATGGCAAGGTGACAAATGTCTTCATTTCATTTTACAGAAAGAGAAATTGAGGCATTGAGATATAAGTCTGATTCTCCTGTCCTTATTCTCCAATATATACCTATGCACCCTCCAGAGCCATACAGATTAGAAAATGGTTCACTGGACATTCTTGCCACGGGGAAGATTACATTCCTGTATAAATCTGTGAAGAACTTAGTAAACTAGATTTCTATCATTATGTCCTTAAGTTTGTGAATTGAAAAATTGGGTTTATTCAAACTTTACAGAGTTTTGACTGATTCACAAAATAATCTACCTAAGGGTGTTCATCCCTTGGAGAGATATAATGAAAACATTTTCAGTCATTTTTATTTGGCTAAACACTGAATCAGCAATACTTTCTCAGAGTGTAAAGTACTCCCTGACAATGTTAAGCACTTTTACAAGTAACATTAGCTCTTTGAGACAACTAGACTACATTAAGTAAATGACTGCTATAATGTGGTAATGGCTGAGAGGTATTTCCAAGATTGCATATCTTACTCCTGTGGAATAACATATGTAGTATGTATGAATAATCTTAAGAAACACATTAGCCACATGGATCCAAATTTCACTGGTCTAAAAAATAGACTGAAAATGGTCATACATAATTAGTCAAGTAAGTGTTATTGGCTACAAAACTAGCCAAAGAAAGAGGAAAAAATAAAGGAATGATAAGCCTAGGAAGGCTAGATATTTAAATGCCCTCGGTCAAATTTGGGAATCCAGGAATACATGTATTCACAATAATGTAAACATTCTCATTTCAAATAAGCCTATTTGCAGAATAGTGCTTATTTGCATATATTAAGCAATAGCCCTATAAAGTGTTGACTTGACAAATTACTTAAATTAAATACACAAATGGACCCAATTTTGTACATTTAAAGAATGCATATGTAGTTGTGTATGCTCCTAAAGTTTTTTTACTTGTCACTACAAATATATCTCTCAATATGAAAACTTTTAAAAGCTTTAGAAACTTCCCCCCACTAAGTAGGTGGACCTTGATTTTATTAAGCTACAAAAGAGCTCTGAGAAGTTATATTTTATAAGGGGGAAAATGGGCATAGAAAATCAAATTGTCCAGAATCTCACATAAACTGCTTGTTTCTTTAGTTCATTCACATCCCAGGATCATTTTCAATATTTATTCCACTTGGTTGTGGAGTATGAGGACTAAAGGAACACTCAGAACACTTTAAGAACATCTGAAGAGGAGTAACAAACTAAGAAAAAAATTAAATATAAAGAGAAAATCTCAGCTCCCTTGACTTCGATAGTCACATTTAGTTATTTAAATTTCCAAGACTAAAGGATATTTTTATAAAAACAAATATTTAACAAAGAAATGAAGAAAATAAATTTTCTCAGCAATCTAGACAATTGAGGGATACTAAGTTTTAATATTGAACTTGTAGTGTAAATAAAGTTTCTCTATTATGTTTATGTCTTATATTTAGCATATACCAAATAATAACAACAACAATAATAAGGAAACCATGTGCTACTTGCAGTTTCAGAAAATATGCTGACTTCCATTTAGCTTCTAAAACCATTAAAGACTTCAAAGTTTTCAATTATAAGAAGTAGTTTTTATTCTGAAAACTTCAATTTTCTTCATTTAAAACACATTAATACAGTTAAACGTGAATGTTTAACTGGACAGTCACCTTCTTGAATCAAGGCAAAGAGAGAAATATTTCTTTATACCTGGAAGTGACACTTGGTTTTTATAGAGAGGGGACTAACATGGTAGAAGGAAATGAATGAAGGTCATATTAATAATCTAAATTAATCTAAGCTAAATGTTTATATAATTGAGATTGTTCTGAAAAATCATTGTTCTGCTTTGAACACATCTTAATATTTCTAAGTTTAGTAATAATGATATATCACTCGTAGGGCAACACAGAAGTATAACAATAAGAAAGACTAGAAGATTTAATTTATGTTTTTTTTTTCATTTTAAAGGAGTGAGTTAGGAAAATATGTGTGCGTGTGTGTGTGTGTGTGTGAGAGAGAGAGAGAGAGAGAGACAGACAGACAGAGAGAGAGAGAGAGAGAGAGAGAGAGAGAGAGACAGACAGACAGACAGACAGAGACAGAGACAGAGAGAGAGAGACAGAGAGACAGAGAGACCCCCCTATGACTTTCAGGTGAAGTCTAAGGACTCTTTCTCAGAAGAAAAAAAAATTTCTAAATGCAAAAATAAAATCAATAGACTTATAAAGGGAATCAATTATGTCAGAATGCAGTTATCAAAACATTTTTTTAAGTTCCTGAACCTTATATTATGAACTTGTAGATTATGCGATTTAATTCTTTTCTTAAATTCTAGTATCAAGGAGAGAATGTGGCTTAATGGATGCCTCTATAGAAATCATGATATTTTAATAGTTGTGATTCTTTCAAATATTTCTCTCAAACCTTTTAGCATCTGTATGTGTAATCATTTAAAATTCATTCTTCAACTTCACACTGCAGAGCACTTGGAAAAAAATAGATATAATGAACGTCTGGACACAAGCACCTGGAGTTATAGCAGATGTTCTTTGGACAGGTAAAGTAGAGGAAGCTGACATATTCAGGGCATTATGTTGTGCGGGAAGAAGGAAATGTGGATTTTGACTATAAGGATTTTAGTAACACAATCGAGATTATAATGTGGGAGGGGCACAATAGTATTCTTAAAAATTACTTATTAGCTATTCCAGAAGGTTAATAAGAAAACAAAGGTTAACTATGGTCTAGCTTACTACAAAGCTACAAAGTCATCTACTTGAAATATATTAACACTCCTATGTATATATTTTTTAGAAGAAAAGTTTCACAATATTTTATTTTAAAAGTATATTTGTACACAAAGGCATACATATATGTTTATACATGTAATATTATGATAAATGGCAGGAAAAACAGTATAGTTTAGGGGGAATAACTAACGACTCTTTTGAAGAACATTTATGATTTAACTTCATTTAGAAAATAAAGAATAGTGGTCTAAGGCATGAAAGGTCGTCAGAATTCTTAACAGTCAAAAAATTGTGAAAGTGGCTGGGTTAATGAAAGAATCTTAACAGAAATAATCATCATTTGATGCTACACAAATGATATCGACCTTCCACCACCAGTCTCTGATGCCAAGTAAGTAGTGGCTAATCTTGGGTGACCACGCCATTTCCTTCATTTGATCGCAAAGCGTTTAAACAGTGTTATTGAAAGGCTGTTTTGTCTCTACCAAAAAATGTTAATGTGAATTTTTCTCCCTCTATCAGTGCAGTCACACATTAGAAATGTATGTGTAGCACTGTAGGTGCAAACTACAATAGGTGGATGGATATTTACCCAAGGAAATTTGAGCCATGCCCTTTCATTTTCAGAGAGCTGCTACCTAATCTCAGTGTAGCATCAAGACAAAGGACACCTCATTCCGCTAGCGTCTGCCCTGCAAACCAACCCTTTGTGAACCACCTAAGCTATTAGAATAATGGGCTGGGAAAAAAGATAAAATACAAATTTCACTCAGATCTGGGTTGGATTACTTCCCCGTGCCCCTGCCTTTATTGAGCGATTTGGAGTTTCATTAGAATTCAGAATTCCTGTGGAAAGAAAAACCACAGTGGCACGGACTTCTCTTTCAAGGGGATTGCAGGCTGACCCATCAAAATGAAAAGGCTCAATGTTTTGCTGACAGGTCCCTGAACAGTCCTGAGTGACAGCTTCATTTCAGTAGTTCTCAGATGAGATTTGAATCGAGGGTGGAGAGGTAGTGGTGGAGATACTTTGTTCCCTAAAAAGTGTCAGTGTCAAACTGAGTGGTTCAAGTTCTAGTGTCTGAGGTTCGGAACCAAGTCAGAAAAGCAGCCTATGTGTGCCTATCTCCAAAATTTATTATTAATGTCCCTCTAATATTTGCACACCGGAGATTCCATTTAAAACTTGGAGATCTTACCTGGTGCATTCTTTTTTATTTTATTATTACAAATGGAAAAGAAAAAAAATAAAGACTCTCTGAATAGAAAATGAGAATAGTTTAAAGGTGGAATGCTGAGGCTATACTGTCTTTCTAAAAGAATTGCTAGTAAAGTAGGAAATTTTCTCCACTAACTGAACTAGCAGCTAACCCTTCATATCACAAATTAAAAAAAACACAATATGGAAAATTTTTTCATAACATTTTCCTAGGATGAGATTCAATTCATAGGAATATAAAGTAATAATGCATAATGATGCCTTTTATTTGAGTACTTATACTAAAGAAAATGTTGAACTTTTTTGTGAGAAATAGGGACCTTATTGCTATGTAGTGGATGCACATCCATGTACATATGGATACATCTATATTTAGACGGCACTAGTAAGGAAATGTGTTGGTGGTTTATTTTAATGGAGAGGATATCCTCATGAGAAAACCATTACTAACTTACTCTGATCCAGTCATGAGAGAAAGACAATTTAGAAGAGAAACAAAATTCTGCTGCACCATATATTTCTTCTCCTATGATGAAAATTAATGCCATCTCACTTGAGGTGAAATATAAATATTCTAACGTGGAAAATAAAGATATGAGTACATATCAGTACAATTTTGAAAACTGATCAGTATATATTCTGAAAAAAATTTTAAGAATAAAAAAGTAATTTCTATATATTTTAGGCAAATACATTTCACTTAGATAAATATAAAATAGGCTTTTTATATTACCAACTTTGTTTCAGTAAAAGTATCCCACTGTCCTTTATTTTTCATATATAGCTTAAGTAAACTGCAAAGTTATGTAGTTTTATTTTTTTAATAGACAAATATGGTCCATACTGGCATGAAATCTATGCATGTGGTCAAAGAGCAAGATAGGGCTGCCCTTAGGAAGCTTCCTCTAACAAATTTTTCTTTTGCCTAATTGCTTATAATTTGTGTTTTTCCCCAATGAATTTGTATATTTTGTACATTAGAGCTATACTAAAAAAAGTTGCACCTGACCCCATTCTTATAACAATTCATCATCTTCTAGTTGTCCTACCAAACTAAGGGCACAGAAAAAAAATCATTCTTTTCCTGGAGAAGTAAAGAAGTTCTGAGTGTCACTTAAATTTATTTTAAATGAATAATAAAATTAGACCTTGATCTTCAGGAAACTTATAATCCTTATAACTTGTGTTTTCAAGATATGTACACTTGGTTTTGAACCATGAATAAAGCTGAAAATTTTTAAATAACCAGATTTTTAATAAAACTAAATCTCTCACCCCCACCCCCAAATGAACTCTTCTCTGGATCTTTCATTTATAGATCAGAAAATGCCAGGTCTCAAGGCCAGAACTACATAAAGTGATTGAGAGGATTTAGTTTAGGAAACTTTCCATAAAATTAAAATAACATCTGAATAATTGAAAAGAAACGCACCCACACACTGTCTTTTTCTTTTTACATAGGATATTTTAAAGGAAAAAGTTCACGATTTGGCCAGGTAGAGGATAGGAATATTGTTTCCCACTTCAGCTTGCTAAAGTGTGTTACTATATCATCAGATACTTTTTTGAAACTATCATTTCTTATGTAGAAGACCTCTACCCTTTGGCATATCCTTTGTCATTGGAGGGTGTATTCTTTGGAGGGAGGGGTTGGTGGTGACAATGTAATGTTGCTTAATAAAACTGTAGAGATTCTGATACATTTATTGAACTGTCAGAGTTAAAAAAGAAAAGATGTATATTTAAGTTCCTGTAGTTTTAACCTGTCTACATTCCATTCATAAGATAAAAAACACTTATTAGAGATGGACCTCTTATTAGTCATTAACTTCATTATCATGGGATTTTGATTTTTGATATTTTAGTTCATTAAGGTACACCACATTAGCCTCTGTTCATTGTGACATCTGAACATCAATATAGCCATGCAATTTAATTTGAATTAAAATGTTGAGAGCATTTGTATCTATATCAATATCAATATCTGTGTGCAAAGTGGAGAACAATTGAGGAAGAAAAGGTACAATGGTTTATGGAGATAAAAATGAATGAAGACAAAAAATAAGAGAGTTCTCATAGTTCAGTTTAAAAACTATGTAAAGCAAAAGTTATTTTTAATGGGTCACCTACTATATTTTTCTTTAAAAGAAACTCATGGAGGACCCTGCTTTTTAATTTCATCTTGAAATGAATACCATCTTATAGACCATTTGTTTTCATATATTCTTGTAAAAGTTACTCTGATTCCTTCAAGTCTTATTTTTGAAGTTATAAAGATGAAAACTCAAATAATCTAGACTCCATAAAGCCTTTATGCAACACTATCACATTAATTAATTTACTCTCAAGGCTCCCACCGCTTAAAAATAGTCACATGACTATTTGAATTATGAATTTGATTTACTGATATTTTTTTAAAAATCTGAAACTTCAGGGTCTAACTTATTTTAGCCATGCAATTAATATTCATTAAAACTGTCCCTGTTGTCTTTTTTCTCCTTTAAGTTGCCTGGTGAATGTAACAGGTTATAATTTTAGGGTTAGAGTATAATTTGATTTTCAAATGTGGCAATAACCAGTGTCCTTTTGCCTGGAGATTTTTTCCCCCATAAATGAAGTTTAAGTTTGAAATTCATAGTAGAATAAAACAAAGGTCTGGTTAATGGCATGATTCTCTCCATCTCCTCAACCCCCCCCCCCCCAACTTGAACAAATCAAAGAAATTTCAAAGTTACAAAAAGAACAGCTGAGAATTTAATACTTTACTTAAGATGAATATTTGATTATTATTGGAAAAATTCTATACAATACTTGAAACTTTAAAGTAAAGCAATTATTTCAGTAAGAAAACATGAACTACAAAACTGTTTTTTGACTCTTCTTATTTAATTCTGATTTTTGAAGACCTTTTGAAAACTGAAAGAGATTGATTTAAACCATTCACAGTTTTCTGACTTGAGCATTCACAGATGTGAATGATGATTGTAAAATTTTGTCATAGGTTCTACTATAGAAAGGGTAATAATGAACATATTAATTTGACATTTCAACATGTGATGTTATGCAAAGAGGGGAAAAATCTCACCAACCACCCTAGAAGATGCAGTTTTACCCTAGTGTGGATTTTATTTGCACCCCATTACTCATAAAACACAAAAATGTAACTCTTTCAATGGGAGTCTTTTTGAGTTCAATGTGATAATGAATGTGAAGGGTCTATATGGAAAGGGGGGGGGGAAACTTGGTGATTTTGCAGGTTCACACCAGATAGGCATTTTTTACAGCCTGAAAGGGGATGTTTTCTTTTGTTAATGGCTTACAATCAGATGAAAGGACTCATCACTCTATTTTAGTGCTCCACCACATGGCGCGTATCTTTTATAAATTACAGGCTGGCGTTGTGTGCACTTGGGGAGAGAAAGGTTGGTTTTCTCGCTGTGAGCCATCCTGCCTAATTGTCGTATGCAAATAAAAGCAATTATAAGGCTTTTAGGGTGAAGGGATGACAGCTGAGTTTGGCAGTTGAGAAGGCCTCACCCACCTTGTTGTCATAGCAACAGAGAGGAAAAGGACAAAATGGTGTGTATACAGTGGAAATATATATTTTGGTTAAAGAATTTAAAAATATATACCAATGTTGTAATGAAATGTCAATGTGTATAATGAATGGCTTTGTTTAAAATATTATAGAAATTAAACTGTATTTATTTCTTGGCCCTTCAAATGATCCTTGTCATGTAACTACCATTTATAAGCTATCACTTGTGATTTTAGATGCTACTTTTAAAGTTATATGCAGATCATAACAACACATTCAATAATTAGGAGATTATAAGTTCCTGATTTAGCAACCTTTTGATATGCTACTGGATAGGAGTTTTGCAAAAGAAAAACATAGTAAGGGAGGGTATTTAATGTGGGCAAAATAGCGAAGAATATTAACCTATTAGTCCATAAAGTTCAATATTTTAAAAAAATGTTTTTGCTAAAGTGTTAAACAAGTAGAACAAATAGCATACTACTAGCACACAAAATTAAAATGAGTCACAAATGGATATTTTCTATGGCAATTTATTTCACAATTACTCTTGTGGAAGCTTTCATGAATTAAATATGAGTTCTGTCTTGAAATTAGGTGTTATAAGGCTAAATTACAAGAGGCAGCCAGTAATTGAGGTGGCAGCAACACGGGGTCTAGTGAACTAATCTCTTGCCATGTCACATGGCTCACCTTCAGCCAATAAGAAATCTCCCCATCACAAAAACAGAGACAGCTGAGAAAAATTGATTTCTCATCTGAGCCATATTTGATAGCTTTTGAAATCGAAAATTGAAATTAACTAACCTAAGCCCCGTTGTAACAAAAGAGCAAATTAAATATGCAACATCGTTTCCTATTGGCAGTAAGAGGGCCTGCCAAGGTAAATTTGTAAATAGAGTTTAAGATGCAATTCTGTTCTCCCTCTCCCTTTCAGTGTAAAAGTATAAGTGTAGAGAGGCTTTATAAATTATTTATAAAAAAAAATCATCAGCTGCAAATGGCCACTGTGGTTAAGGACTTCCATGGAGAAAATCATTGCATTAGCAGAGCTCACTGAATGAATCAGAATTAAAAATAATCAGTGATGATTCCCAGGGATTGCTTAAAACTAAAGAGAGGGGATATTTCTGAACTTCATCTGTTCAAACTTTGAATCTCTTTTAATCTTCAAAACTAAAAGATTATATTAACCTTGGTTTTTGGGGGGGAGGGTGACATGGGGGAGGGAGGAGTGCTTGTGGGATAAAAGGAGTTAGATTTATGATTGGTGCTGCCTTTATTTCTTCTAACTTCTCTGTGGAGAATCAACTGAGTTTAGTTTAGAATTTTTACACTAGTTAAGTGAACACAGTTTGATTTGTTTTTCTGTATGAGGTTTCCAAATAGGATATGTTTGCAATTAATGATCTTAGTAATTCTGAAGGTGCAGCTAGAGCTTTTAAAATGATTGTTTTTGACTTTAATAGATATAGTAAATAAATAACAGAGGAAATATACCATCAGTGCTGAGAATTTTAAAGTTTTATTTCACTTAAAAATGGATGATGATAATATACTCCATGTAGTGAAACCTACTATCTCACTGCTATTCTAAGGATGCCAAACTTTCCCTATCTGAATTTGTATTGGTAAATAGTCCAATTAATTTTATATGCTTGCAGAAACTAAGCCAAAGAAGGTGGAATCATAACACCTAACAGGCTACAGTGTTGAAAATCTGAACTCTATAGAATCCAGTGACAACTGTAATAGAGGATATTACACTTAGCCTGCCTGTCAACCCAAGGATCTTGTAAAATCATTTTCTGTTCTAATTTATTACTTTTAGTGTCAATCAGACTCCGACAAGCTGAGTAACATCATTAGGTATTGAGTTCAACTACTCAGCACTTTTTAAATGCAGTTTAAGTAGTTGTCTCATTATCTGTACTAGAAGAGAAAGACAAGGTTCAAGGGTTTTTTCTTTTTGGCAGAAATGTGGTTTAGAAAAAAATCTTCAGGAGAAAAAAATCCAGAAAAAGGGACTTGTGAGTACATTTTACTTCTTGGGATAAAATGCAATTTTGAGTCAATCATCGCAGCTGTCAGAAAAAGTGGAGAACACATCTTATACAAACTTGGGTATTTTTCCTAAGGAATTCCTATTTAAAAGTGGCTCATATCATCAAAATCTGGATATTCTGATTTCTGTGAATTTTCTATAAAATTCTGTTTTAAAGTTTATTTCCTTTTGGACTGTTTCAACCTTAAGTAATACTACTAGCCTGTATTATTTAGTTATGGGAAACTCACAATTCTATATCAACTTTATCTTAATGTATTTAACATCAGAACGTTGGAGGAATGTGGTGCTCTTCTATTTCAAAAAAAGTACAAGATACTTGAAAGCAATTCTTGTTTTATTTTTGTTTTGTGCATAGCCTTTAGCTTACGTATTGTTGGCTCCTAATAAATATGAATGATTTTTATAGATGATGAAACTATCGATACAGCTCAATAAAATAGAAAGAGCAGTAACTGGGTTCTTCAGTCAGAGGACTTGTGTTCAAATCTTGCTTCTAATGCACATAAACACGACTCAACTTATACCTCAGACCAATTGCGCAACCTTTTAAAGCCTCAGTTTTTTCATCTACAAAATGAGATGGATGGATTAGATACTTTCTGAGGTCTCTTCCTAGCATAAGATCTAGGATCAATAAACTAACTGGAGGTCATATAGCAAGTATGTTAATATGTTACAGTTCTTGAAGAGAGGAATTTAAAGAAAAGAAGGATCAATTAAATTTCAAATTTTTAAATGGAAAAGGTGAAATAGTGTCATTTCATGATACATAAAATGTTTCAAATTGACTCAAGAATAGGAAAATGCATTAAGGAAGTCAGTGTCCTTTTACATATTACGTAATAGCTAATAAGAGGATGATCTATATTTCTATTTGAAATGCTAATTTTAATTTCATTTAGAAATACATTAACCAAATGAATCCCAGTATGTTCAGTTTGACAGTGAGTTGAAAATAACTCTGTCTGATCTTTTACAAATAATCAGTCTCAAAGATGGCAGTTTATAGTAGTTAAATAGACTCTGTAGAAAGAGATAGGTTTCATTTTAGTTTTTTAGTGGAAAATATTTAAAATAGAGATGAGTTCTTAGGTAAAGATATCAATATGCAGAGCATCAGAGTTAAATTATTACTTTTACGTCTAAAAACTTATGTGAGACAGCACAGTTGACCTTTTTAAAAATAAGTTTTTATTGATCATTCTATTTCTTACATTACTATAGTTATATATATTTCCCCCTTCTCTTCAGAGAGAGCCATCTCATTTAACTAATAATAAATTTTCTAAGGAAGGGAAAAAAAAGCCAGCACAACTGATTGACACATTGAAGAATTCTGAAAACACATGCAGTGTGTAATACCTGCCAACTACTCACCTCCATGAAAGAATAATAGGAGATATTTTTCTCACATTTCTTCATTTGAATATTTTTTCTAGTTTTTATTATTTAGTGTACTTTACTTTTTAAACTAAATTTTAACTTCTTAGAGATTACATGTAGATGCAATTTTCAATAACAATTTTCTCACATTTCTTGATCTATGTTCTCTTCCTCCTTTTCATTTCTTCCCCTTTCCCAAGATGGCAGGTAATATGACATAGGTTATAGTTATACATATCTTCATTTGAGTATTATTTAATCTTTATTATTTTATAACATTTACTTCTGATTTGGGGGCTTGTCATGATTCTTTCCATTTACATTATTTTTCTTAGAGGGTATATTGTTTTTGTGACTCTGCTTATTTCACTCTATATCTGTTTATATAGATCTTTCCATGCTTCTCTGTCTCCATCACACATGTTTTTTACAGTAGAGTAATACTCCATTAAATTCTTGGACCACCATTTTTTATTTCCAATTCTTGACTATCAAAAAAGTACTCATATATATTTTTGGAAGTACATAGAAACTTTCTTTTTGTTGATGTCTTCCTTGAGACATAAGCCTAGTAAGAGAGTCTCTTGCTCAAAGAGTACTGACTTCTCAGTCCACACTTGGCTTTCCTTTTCCACCACTCTGCCACTATTCTTATGGAAGAAGAGTCTGAACATGCAGTGCTTTGGGTCATACTGGATCATTCTTTGTTTCACCAGACATCATAGACAAATAATTACTTAATGATCAGTTTTCTGGTTGTGAGTTTATTTTCTACAATGTCTTCCTTAGAAATTATAGTTAAATACAATGTTTGTGACAAAATTTAAGACATGAGAGAATTGTGAAGTCCAGAAAACCTTCTCTTTTTACCTGGAATTCTGCAAAATTTGAAAATTGTCCCTTTCTTCCATTTGATTATTGGATCCTTATTTTTCATCTGACTTTGCCCCTAAGTGTAAGAAGGAATTCTGGGTCTTTATTACTTTCTATTTATGTGACCTTGAGAAAGTCACTTCTTTATGGCCTCTGTTTACAGATGAGGAAGCTGAAACCTACACAGAGAGATGAGTTTTCCTAAATCATAAAGGCAACAAGGGCTAGAGGCAGGATTTGAAACCAGGCCTTCTGACTCTTTGCCATGTACCACACTGCCTTAACTTGTCACAAAGTAAATATTTGCCACAGAAGATGGATTTTTCTAGCATTTAAAGTAGATATACTCATAAAGAAGTAATATTAAAAAGTGTTCCTTCTATCTCACTCTTCTATGGATAGTGCCTTAGGTAATCAACTGCTTTATCTATTTCTAGGCCTCAATCTGCCCCAACTCTAGATATTATTTTCTTAGTCACTACCTTTTTCTTTTATATAAATATGTTATCAAACCAGCCAATCAATCTACAAGATTTATTAAGTGCCTACAATGTACAAGGCAATGTGCTAAATGCTGGAGATATAAAGACAAAAATAAAATAGTGCTTGACCTCATCAATCTTATGTCCTACCATGGGAAACAACATCTGAATATATATGTAAGTACATATATTTTATATATTTATAAACATAATTTAATAAGTATATATATTACATAGGTATAAATATGAAATATACAGAGTAAATACCAAATACTTGGTGGTAGAAGTGGCCCTAATAACTGGAGGGTTCTAGAAAGGTCTTATGCAGCAGATGGCAAGTTAGTCAAATTCTGAAGGGATTTCAGGAATGGAAGTAAATAGATCATGTATTCCATTCATTGCTTTAGTATGTGTAGCAATATGGAGTTGGGATACAGAATAACATGTATTGGAACAGAACCTCTAACGTACTTAATAGCCTGGAAAGATTGGATGAAGTCAGGTTGCCAAGAATTTTAAATGGCAAACAGAAAAGCTTGTATTTTATAGAGGCAATAGAAAATTTCTAGAACTTTTGAATCAAGAAGTAAAGAAGGAGACATTGGCAGTGCCATTGAAAATATATTGGAGAGGCTCAGAAAGTTTCATGTAACTCAACTTTTCACAAAAGTTAACTATTTTAAGTGTACTGGAGCATCTGTACTTAATTGAAATAAGAATGGATTAGATATATTTACACTGTGAATAATGACTATCACATTATGTATTTTATAAATATATTTTTATATGTTTTGTTTAAAAATAGGGAAAAACAAGAATGTCTTGCTTCTTCTGAGGAAGAAGGAGAAGCTTAGGGTCCTCTTCAAAGGACCATAGAGGGGAAAAACTCCTTTAATTTCTTGTCAGTTATCTGTTTAAGGCAAGAGAAGACTTGTTGGGAGGTTGGGCAAGACTGCTGTCCTGAAGAATTTGAAGCACTCTCATGGAAGAGAGAGTTTTGTTTAGCCCCAGAGGGCAAAGCTACATCTGAAAACTGCACAGAGGGAGATTCCAGCAAGACAGAAGAATTAAAACTGTCTGAAATTGGAATAGACTCTTTGCTGAAGTGAACTGTCTTGCATTTGAATTTCTCAAGTAAAGCTGGTATGATTCTTTGCTTGGAATACTGAAAACGGAATTCCAAGTCATGTATGAGTTGGGATAACCTCCATGATATCTTCTCAATTGTAATAGGTGAATCTAGGATCTTTCTTGGCATTCCACTTAACCTTGTTCTTCCTGGGATAATCTTGGGATAATTAGAATTATAAATGATTCAAAGACAATGAAAAGTCACCTCATGAGTAAATCAGATATAGCATATTGCCAATGTTTATATGACTCTGAGAAGTGATTGAAGAGATATCAAGGATATTTCTGATCGGAAAATGTGAGACAGTTAGTCCATGTGCTGTGTTGGTACTCTTGAAACATTAAAAGAGTTAGAGGAATGCATATTTATTGGTTAGGTAGCTATTCTATGGACAATTTCCAAAAAGACAGTAAAAATTAGGATAAGAATTCCAAAGGATTAGAAGGTATGAAAATATTATGATCTGAATTGTGGAGGTAGCCCAGTGACATATTAAAATATTTCTTGGTATACTAGGTAAAATATTAGAGTTAATGCAGCACTGTGAAATCTTTAGAGATTCTGACAAACACAAGAGGTCTTAAGCATCATTCACTACAATTTTCTCATAAGAAAAAACATTTTGACTCAAGCAGTAGTTTCCACATACAAACAGCCACAAATGAAGATTTTTTGGAATCACTTGTTAATGACAGTCAACAAACATCTCAAAAAAAAAAGAAAAAGAAAAACAAATATAGTTCCATCACTAAGTGTTAAATATAAATTTCTAGTGGAACTAGAAAGCCAGTAAAACTGACCTACAAAGTTCAACGTATCTCAGTGAAATGATGATTGGTTTAAAGTTGAATTGTTTCACATATCATTCTATAAAATTTCTGAATATGGTACTTACATAAGCTAAAAGCTTTCATGGTCTCTATCCAAGAGGATATCGTAATCAGAATGCCAGTAATTCTGGGAGACATCAAAATTTTTCATAGCCATAAAAATCACAGTGGAGACAGATCTATATTGGGAAAGTTTCTGTGGAATAAAGATAATGAAGAAGAGCACATATAGTAATCCTAAAACTCCATATGAAAATATATGGGGAAAATGATTTCCTCACATCTTTCACCAGAAGAAAGTATTTAAAAGAAGTTGACGAGTTTCTAAGTGCAAGCCATTCATAAATGAAATAGTTTTCTTAAACAAAGGAAGGGAAAAAAATTCCCCAAAGTTTGATATCTGCTTAATTATCTTATGAAGTCAGAATGAGAAAATCTTTAAAATATCTAAAAATATGCTTGTTTTATTAATCAAATCCAAAGTCTTAATTTCATATCTCATTGAGGTAGAAAAGTGATATCCTCTTCAAAGCTATGAAATTTTATATAAAAGAGATTTCGTTCCACTACTTGTTCTACTTTAATGAAAAGCCTTTGAAAGAAAGCAAAAAATATTATGAAGACTTGATGCAACATGATGTAGCTGATAAACATCTGCATTTGGAAATAAGAATATATGGCTAGCTGTTCGACCTTGCTCCACTTACTTAACCTCACTTGGACTCAATTTTTTCATCTGCAAAATGGAGTTAATAACAGAACCTACCCATTAGGAACATTGTGAGATTCAAATGAGATCTTAATGATATTATTATATAGGGCTTTAATATATAATTATATAGGACTTTTTCAAAGTTCTTTACACATACAGAGTGTCACAACAATCCTAGTAGTTTTAAGTTACTAAAGTTTATTAAGACTCTGCTAAGAATTTGGGGATACCATGTTTTATCTCACTTGATCTTGAAATAATTCTGAGGTAGGTGCTATTATTACCCCCATTTTACAGACGGGGAAACTGCAGATATGGAGGTTTTATTTTACTTGCCCATGTAGTTATTTTATGTCTGAGGCAGGATTTGAACTCATATCTTCCTGACTCCAGATTCAGCACTCTATCCACTGTGCCTCCTAGCTGCCTTATTAGTTCCTTCATATAATGATTCTAAAGTGCTCTGCACACCTTAAAATATAATTAAATATGAGTTGCAATTATTATGTCTTTTATGCACAAACTCTGACAGATCCTGACATGCTGGAAAGGCTTCTGTGACAGACCTGGTAATTGACTGTATGTTTATCAATTGAAGACCAGCACAGCTAAATTCACAGAAGCTTGTTCCCAGAAGGTGGCCATAGATTGATGATTTTTTTGGCCTGTAGCAACTCATTAAACCATGTACTAAGCACGGTGGGGTTATTTTTTATATTAGCACAGAGTCCTGACATAAGTGATGTCTTTGGAAGAATTAAAAAGTTTTATCTAGATATTTTTATATTATTTTTGAAAATTATTCAAATTTTGCCAGCTTAAAACATCTCTAAATTTTTTCTCTCAAGTTATTGCTTAGATAATAGAATCAGTATTCTAAGAATAAGGCAAATGTATTTTCTTTTTTATTCAAATGTATTTTATTTTTCCAATTACATGTAATAACAATTTTCTTTCTTTCTTTTTCAAACCCTTACCTTCCGTCTTGGAGTCAATACTGTGTATTGGCTCCCAAGCAGAAGAGTGGTAAGAGTAGGCAATGGGGGTCAAGTGACTTGCCCAGGGTCACATAGCTAGGAAGTGTCTGAGGCCAGGTTTGAACCTAGGACCTCCCGTCTCTAGGCCTGACTCTCAATCCACTGAGCTACCCAGGTGTCCCCTGTAATAACAATTTTCAAAGGACACATATTTTCATATATGCATACATATATATAAAATAGACATCTTTACAAATTTTTTCTCATCTGGGTAGTGTGGTAGCAAGGATCATTCTCTTTGCAGTGGATGACTAGGTTGAAGACCAGAGTTCTAGCTCTGACCCGTAATGACTTTAGTCATGTCAGTGTACTTTTTCTGAGCCTCAATCTTGTCATCTATTTTATGGGAAGAATAATATTTTTATCACAGGCCTCAAAGAGTTTTTTTTTTTTTTACTTTAAACCCTTAACTTCTGTGTATTGACTTATAGGTGGAATGGAAGAGTGGTAAGGGTAGGCAATGGGGGTCAAGTGACTTGCCCAGGGTCACACAGCTGGGAAGTGTCTGAGGCCGGATTTGAACCTAGGACCTCCCGTCTCTAGGCTTGGCTCTCAATCCACTGAGCTACCCAGCTGCCCCCTCAAAGAGTTCTATGAAGAAATAACATTGCTAACTGACAATTAGCATATAAATAATCTTTTTTTTTATTTGCATGCAATTTGTTCTCCACAGAGAAGATAAAACTGAAAGAAAAAGCTTTCCAGGAAAAAGGAAATTCAAGGAAATAGCATCTAAAGTTATTTAAAATTAATTATTTTAAGACTTTTTAAAGGTATTTTTGTTCTTAGACTGAGGTGAAAGGTATTTATATATTCAAAAATGTTCTGAGTTCTTATAAAATGATTCCATCTTTTTTTTAAACATTATGCAATGAAAGAATAGGATCTTCAGCCTTCCATCAGTGGTAAGGGTAGAAGTAGGTGGAGGCTGATCTTGCTAGGTTAAGAAGAGACACTGTTTCTGAAAATTAGCCATAATGGTCTTAATCACACTTGCCATTCCATATTGGGACTATTATGGAGAAAGAACATGGAGTAATGTCGCCACATTCCCCTTATAACTAGGGGCATCCTTTGCAAAATGGCCAACTCAATCTACATGGACCATCACTTCTATAGACTGTAGTACAACAGAAAAATGACCTTTAGCATTGGATTACTGGTCTCTTTTGTCACTTGATCTTCCTGAACATCATTACTATGAACCCTCCTATCCTCCATCTGGTCAACTGGTACTTTCCCTGTCCTGTAGATAGTAAACTCCCACTTCTTGCTTGTCTAAGCCCTGTGATTCATTGCCCTTGTTGTCTCTGCTGTCTTTTTCTGTACTCTTACAAAATGACTCATCCCTATCTTTATTCAGTATCTCTTCTCTTTTCTTGCACTGTGAACAGTGAAATGTTCTACTTTAGTATTAACAATTTGCTTCCATGCTGGTAACTTTCTCTGTTACTTTTTCTACTTCTGGCACTCACAGAAAGCTGTTTTTTAAAGATAACTTCTCATGTCCAACCACCCCTTCCAGTGTTTGTTATTCCTTCTCTTATTCCTCCTTATATACCAAGCCAAGAAAGAGGTTGACATACTCCTTTATTGCAACTTAGTGATACTTCTGATGCTATCACTTAGCACCATGTTCTCCTTTGAGGAAACTCCACATATTTGTATGACTCTTCAATATCCTTGTCACCATTATCTATTCCTTTAAAGACTCCCAGTTTTTAAGTTAGAAGCCTTCCCAATAAGGTCAGAGATGAAGTAGGAATGCCTGACATAATCACTAATAATTTAATATTATACTAGAAATGCTATTTTAGCAACAATAGAAGAAAAATCAATTGCAGGAGTTAAAACAGGCAATGAGGAAACTAAACTATTATTCTTTGTGAATGATATGATGATATACTTAGTGAGTCCTACAGAATCAACTAAAAACTAGGTGAAATAATTATTAACTTTAGCAAAGTTGCAAGATACAAAATAAAGCCACATAAATCATAAGCATTTCCATATATGTATTACCAACAAAATCTAGCAGCAAGAGACAGAAAGAGAAATTCCATTTAAAATAATTCTAGACAATATAAAATACTTGGGTATCTATTTTTCTAGCAAAACTGGAATTATATGAACATAATTGCACACTTTTTGCACAGATAAAGTCATATCTAAATAATTAAAAACAATATTTGCTCCTGGATAGGCTGAGCTAATATAATAAAAATGGCAATCCTATAAATTAATATACTTAGAAAGGCAGATAAATGGAATAAATTAGAGGTAAATGACCTTAGAAATCTAGTGTTTGATAAACCGAAGATCCCTGCTTTTGGAATAAGAACTCACTATTAAAAAAAAAAAACAACTGCTGGGAAAACTGGAAAACAGTATGGCAGACTAGATATAGACCAATATCTCATATTCTGTATAAGATAAGGTAAAAAAAAGATAAGGTTAAAACGGATATAAGATTTAGATATAAAGAGTAATAAAATAAGAAAATTAGGAGAACATTGTATTGTTTAGTTGTCAGATATAGACATAGGGAGAAGGGAAGAATTTATGACCAAACAAGAGATAGAGAAAATTAAAAGATTTAAGATGAGTACTTTTTTCTATATTAAACTAAAAGGTTTTTGTACAAACAAAGCCAATGTAACCAAAGTTAGAAGGGAAGCAATGAACTGGGAAAAATTTATAAAATATTTCTCTGATAATGACCTCATTTATCAAATATATAGAGAACTAAGTCAAATTTATAAGATTACAAGCCATTCACCAACAGACAAATGATTAAAGGAACAAGCAGTTTGCAGATGAAGAAACAAGAGATATCAATAATCATATGAAAAAATTTTCTGAATCTCTCTTGATTTAGAGAAATTCAAATTAAAATAACTTGAGGTACCACCTCATACCTATCAGAATAATCAATATGACAGTATAGGAAAGCTATAAATTTTGGAGGACATGTGGCAATATTTGGAAACTAATTCATTTTTGGTAGAGTTGGGAACTGAACCAACAATTCTGGAAGGCAATTGGGAAGTATACCCAAAGGACTATAAAACAACGTAAATCCTCTTATCCAGTAAGACCACTACTATGTCTGTGCCCAAAAGAGATAAAAAAGAAAAAGGGACAGGATCTACTTGTAACAAAATATTTACAATAGCTCTTTTTGTGCTGGAAAAACATTGGAAATTTAGGAGATGTCTATCAATTGGGGAATAACTGAACAAATTGTGGTATTTGGTGATGATGGATTGTATATGTTCTCTAAGAAATGATGAACAGGATGATTTCAGAAAGAATTGGAAAGACCTATATGGACAGAATGAAATAAGCAGAACCAAGAGAGTACAGTATATAGTAAGAGCAATACTGTGGAATCATCAATGACTCTCAGCAATATAATGATCCAGGTTGATTCTAAGGGACTTATGACAAAGAATGCGATCTACTTCCAGAGAAAGAACTATCAGAGTTGGAATGTATGTAAACACATACAATTTTTCATATCATTTATTTGTTTTTATTTGGGAGTTTTGGTTTTATATGAGTATTCTCTTTTTTATTAATTTATTTATTTAGAATATTTTTCCATTGTTACATGATTCATGATTTTTCTTACCCCTATTCCCTCCCACCTCCTGGAACTGACAAACAGTTCCACTAGGTTATACATCTATAATTGTTCAAAACTGATTTCCATGTTATTCATATTTGTAATAGTTCTCTTTTACTATCAAAATCCCAATCACATACCCATCGAACCATGTGATTGATCATATGTTTTTCTTCTGCATTTCTACTCCCACAGTTCTTTCTCTGGATATGGATAGTGTTCTTTCTCACAAGTTCCTCTGGATTGTTCTGGGTCATTGTGTTGCTGCTAGTAGAGAAGTCTATTGCAATCAATTGTGCCACAGTGTATCAGTCTCTATATACAATATTTTCCTGGTTCTGCTTCTTTCACTCTGTATCAATTCCTGGAGGTCTTTCCAGTTCACATAGAAATCCTGCAGTCCATCATTCCTTATAGTACAATAGTATTCCATCACCAGCAGATACCACAATGTGTTCAGCCATTCCCCAATTGATTGACACCCCCTCATTTTCCAATTTTTTGCCACCACAAAGAATGTGGCTATAAATATTTTTGTACAAGTATTTTTCCTTATTACCTCTTTGGGGTACAAACCCAGCAGTGTTATGGCTGGATCAAAGGGCAAGCATTCTTTTAAAGCCCTTTGTGCATAATTCCAAATTATCCTTCAGAATGGTTGGACTAATTCACAACTCCACCAGCAGTGTGTTAATGTTCCAATTTTGCCACATCCCCTCCTATATTTATTACTTTCCTTTGCTGCCATATTGGCCAGTCTGAAAGGTGTGAGCTTATACCTCAGCATTGTTTTAATTTGTATTTCTCCAATCAGGAGAGATTTAGAACACTTTTTTATGTGCTTATTGGTAATTTTGATTTCTTCATGTGAAAACTGCCTATTCATTTCCCTTGATCATTTGTTGATTGGGGAATGGCTTCACTTTTTGTAAATTTGACTTACTTCCTTATAAAACTGAGAAATTAAACCTTTGTCAGAGTTTTGTTATGAAAAATTTTCCCAGTTTGTTGCTTTTCTTCTAATTTTGGTTGCATTGGTTTTGTTTGTACAAAATAATTTTATTTGATTTAATCAGTCATTCATTTTACATTTTGTAATATTCTCTATCTTTTTCTTGGTCTTAAATTCCTTCCTTCCCCACAGATCTGACAGGTATACTATTCTATGTTCACCTAATTTATTTATAAGTATTCTCTTACAAAAACGAATGCTATAGAAATGTGTTTTGCATGATAATACATGTATAACCCAGATCAAATTGCTTACCAGTTCTAGGAGGAGGGAAGGGAGGCAGGGAGACAAACTGGATCTTCAGAACTTCAGAAAACTTATGTGGAAAATTGTTAGTACATGTAATTGGAAAAATAAAATATCTTTACAGAAAATAAGCAAATAAAAAAGGCCCCCAAGTTATTCTTCCTTCTTCCTTAAAGGCTTGAGAGTCTGACTTCAATTCCTCTGTACCACAACTCCTACTATTCTACTGGGGTACTTCAATTATGGAAATTAAAAAGCACATTAACCTGATTGTTAATATCTTTTAACTCTTATGCCTTTAATTTCCATTATATCTTAGCCATTCACATGATTGGGTCACAATGCTGACTTTAACTTCTCCCTAAATGGATCTACCTTCATGGTCTAAAACTTTGAAAACTCTGTTCTCTCCTTCCTTCCATGCTCTCATACTATCCTTTTGTTTCTTAGTCTTGTTATGTAGAGATTGCAGCATGGAATCCCCTGGAATTCTGGGTGAGGCTTACCCTGTATTTTGCAGGGATTCCATGCTGCAATCTCTATATAACAGTTTGCATCATTCATGGTAAACCTATTATTTATCTTTATTACAAAATTGAATCCTTCCATCTCTCTTTTTTTCTCTCAGCCCTTGCATATTTGCTCTCAAATAATTTTCCATCTTTGACACTGTGGTTGATCAAGTCAAATCTGTTTTTGAATCTCTTGTCTTCTTGTCTCTTTTTCTTGACACTTTTTATGTTGGTGATATCATTTTTTGCTTCAGGCTGAATATTATCATTATGTAGAGCAGGGGTCAGCAACATATGGCTCTCGAGCCATATCTGGCTCTTTTGAGGGCCAGATATGGCTCTTTCTGCAGGAGCCATAAAGTCAATTGTTTTTCAGGCACTATTACAGGAGCGCGCACTGTGAGCACTGTAAGGCTCTCCTGAAATTACATTTAAAAAAAAATGGTGGTTATGGCTCCGATGGCCAAAAAGGTTGCTGACCCCTGATGTAGAGGATGCCCAAATCTATATAATTGGCCCTAATTGCCCCCTGGAACTTATAGAACCATAGATTTGAGAGTTCATTGGGAGGCTATGAAGTTCAACTTATACTTGAATCAGAATATCTTTTACAACCTATTTGGTAAATGTACATCCAAAAGTACATCCAATTTTGCATTGTTAATTGCCTGCTAAAATCATAGTAAAAAAATACTACCACTGCTATTAGAAAGGGTACATCAGTCTCTTTATTCTTGGCTTTACTCACTATTTTTGGAACTTTCAAAATAAAAATGTACCTCCTTGGCTACGCTATGTTATTTCCCACTATTTGATGGTAAACTCTTTCTGGAAAGAAGTTGCCAGTTTTTCATTTTGTATACTCAGTGTATCCTTTTAAGCCCAATTCGTGCCACATTCATTCAATTCAGCTACCTGAGACCTTTTGAGTATTTTGTTTTTTTGTCTCCATATTCATAGAGCCTAGCACAAGATCTTTTAAACAGTAGGCACTTAATACATTTTTTTATTGAATTGAATGGAAATATAAGTATTTTGCTAAAAGCATTACATTATTCTCATGCTCACCCTCACCTGTCTGCACATACTGCAGTTTCTATGTACTTTTTTCCACTTCACTAAAATTCACATTGAAAATTTATCTGCAAGCTAGAGTTATAAAATATCACTGAAAAAGATTATGCATTACATGAATTGTAGTTGCTGGAGGACCATATTATAGAAATTACAGAAAAAATTTTTTAACATTTATTAATATTCATTTTTAACATGGTTATATGATTCATGCTCCTACTTTCCCCTTCACCCCCCGCACCCTCCCCCCCCCCAATCATGCCGACGCACATTTCCACTGGTTTTATCATGTGTCATTGATCAAGACCTATTTCCAAATTGTTGATAGTTGCATTGGTGTGGTAGTTTCAAGTCTACATCCCCAACCATGTCCACCCCAACCCATGAGCTCAAGCAGTTGTTTTTCTTCTATGTTTCCTCTCCTGCTGTCCTTCCTCTGAATGTGGGTAGCGTTCTTTTCAATAAATCCCTCAGAGCTGTCCTGTGTCATTGCATTGCTGCTAGTACAGAAGTCCATTGCATTCGATTTTACCAGAGTATATCAATCTCTGTGTACAATGTTCTTCTGGCTCTGCTCCTTTTGCTCTGCATCAATTCCTGGAGGTCTTTCCAGTTCACCTGGAACTTCTCCAGTTTATTATTCCTTTGAGTGCAATAGTATTCCATCACCAGCATATACCACAATTTGTTCAGCCATTCCCCAATTGAAGGACATACTCTCCTTTTCCAGTTTTTTTGCCACCACAAAAAGTGCAGCTATAAATATTTTCATACATGTCTGTTTATTTATGATCTCTTTGGGGTACAACCCAACAATGGCATGGCTGGATCAAAGGGCAGGCATTTTTTATAGCCCTTTGAGCATAGTTCCAAATTGCCAGCCAGGATGATTGGATCAGTTCACAAGTACACCAGCAATGCATTAATGTCCCAATTTTGTCACATCCCCTCCAGCATTCATTACTCTCCCCTTCTTTCATTTTAGCTAATCTGCTAGGTGTGAGGTGATACCTCAGAGTTGTTTTGATTTGCATTTCTCTAATTATTAGAGATTTAGAACATTTTCTCACATGCTTATTGATACTTTTGATTTCTTTACCTGAAAATTGCCTATTCATGTCTCTTGCCTATTTATCAATTGGGGAATGGCTTGATTTTTTATACAATTGATTTAACTCCTTGAAAAGCTTTTGTACAAACAAAAACAATGTAGTCAAAATCAGAAGGGAAACAACAAATTGGGAAAAAATCTTTATAACAAAAAAACTCTGACAGGGGTCTAATTACTCAGAAAAATATTTTTATAGCAGAACTTAATGAACATTACTAGTTTTGTTATCAGTTGGTAAGGATATCCATATTGTGTTTATGAAAAGATTTAGGTAAGCCCATATAAAAACTAACAAAAATCAAGTATTAGTATTTGTCTAAGGCAAATTTGGCTAAAATAAATTTCATTTGTTTAAAACCATAGTATTCTTTATCTAGATATGTTGTTGGTCTGAGAATATCAAAAAAGTATCTTTGAATTTTTAGACATTTTCCTTATTAAGAAATAAAAAAAAAGTCTGGCTTTAGGATATATGGATTAGTGGAGTTATCAATCCCAGCATACTTATTCAAAGATTATAGCCTAAAACTTCTAAGAGTATTTATCTTCAAGGCGTAAAGCTTTCAATATCTTCAAATTCATTTACACCTGAAATTATTTTCAAAGATCTTTAAATCAGAGGCCATTCAAATACAAAGCAAGAAAATAGGAAGACTGAAAGTTTTTAGTCAGATTTTTTAAAAGTGTTTGAGGCTTTAATGACAACTAAAATGAATTAGCACAAGATTTGATGAAGGTTATTTAAAAAATGCACTTAAATGCTACATTGAAAAGAATGATAGATTCATAAATATTAAGATTCATGAAAATATCTATTCAGTAGAAGGATATTTTGTAAGCTGAATGTTTGGAACATCTTGATGCTCTGTGTCTTTTTTTTAAACCCTTACCTTCCCTCTTGGAGGCAATACTGAGTATTAGCTCCAAGGCAGAAGAGTGGTTAAGAGTCAGCAATGGGGGTCAAGTGACTTGCCCAGGATCACACAGCTGGGAAGTGTCTGAGGTCAGATTTGAACTAGGACCTCCTGTCTGTAGGCCTGGCTCTCAATCCAGCTGCCCCCATGCTCCATGTCTTTTAATTGACTCTGTCTCCCATTTTTGTACAATTGCTTGACTCCTTGTAACCATTACCAATTTTTTTTCTAGAAATGAAATGAATTTCAACATGCATTTTGACAGAATTTTTAATACCAATAACATTTAGTTTCTTGTGCTCGGTAATGGACTTCTTGTAATTATCTCCATTGAGTTGTTTCTTTTCTTCCCAACTTATGTGAAAATTTAGATGCTAAGTTTTTCCATTTAGAAAAATTTAATTTTGTTAGCATGAGTTAGATATAAAAGATACTGCTTGATTAATACAAAAGTACCCAAAAATTCTGGAATTCAAACCTTAAAATATTAGGCCTCATGGTCCTATTTTTCCCTGATTAAGACATCTATTTTATATATTTTTACCTAGTTATTTATCTGCATTAAAACTTCAGGAACAGATAATTTTGTGGAATGTATTAGCAGTAAAATTTACTATTATTTTTCTTTGTACTTCAGAACACAGTATTGTCACACAACAGTGCTCAATCTAAAATAAATATTTACGACTTTTCAAAGGTTTGAGACTTAAGGAGTCATATGTAAATAACCTAAGAATATTATGCTTAGCCATTGTTGGGAATGATATTCCATAGGGGATATTGTTAATGTGACTGACAAGTCAATTATATTTCATTCACAAATGTTTTGATGCCTGCAATATTAATAATACTGCATTGCCTGTGAGAAGGGCTACCAGAACTACTGCAATGGAAAGAACCACAATAAATAGCAGCAAATGTAATTCTAACCTCTGACTCTGTGACGAACAGCATGGGTACTATCTGCAGCTCTGCCTTTAATTTCAGTAGCATCAAAGGAAAACTCAAGCACTTCAGAAAATAACTCTAGCACCATGTCTCTGATAAAATAAAATGCTTACCCACAGACATAAATTATCATGGGAATAAAAAGACTACACCAAAAATTACATAGTTTCCTAATGCTCTCAAATCAAAGTTGAGAAGAGGCTGCAAGCAGAGTATACATATATATATATATATATATAT
Organism: Gracilinanus agilis; assembly: GCF_016433145.1. Classification (NCBI taxonomy): domain Eukaryota; kingdom Metazoa; phylum Chordata; class Mammalia; order Didelphimorphia; family Didelphidae; genus Gracilinanus; species Gracilinanus agilis. Next base: position 589,659,859 of record NC_058131.1, on the reverse strand, counting down.
ATATATATATATATCACAGTCATACTACTCAAGGAATTATTTTTGAAGAAATTAACCCAAGTTTATTCAATTGATAATTTTTTCTTGGAATGTGACTTATAATTCCAAAGAAAGTATGACTTATCAGACTTTTCTGGTGCCATCACTTGAAAACTTTTGTTTTTAAAAAGTAATATCTTTAGCACTTAGGATGGTAATTGTACAAGAATATATGATTTGTCCTGAAATTATACTAGATACCTTATAGAAGCTATATTGATTTTTTCAGACCCATGTGGACTATTTGGGCAGAAGTACTAGAAGTGGGATTGAATGTATCAAAATTTTTGTGTTTCTTTTTATTTTTAATATTTATTTAATTATTAATTGTATTTTGACTAAATGAAAAATAATTTATTTCTCTCCCCCAATGCCACCACTAATTAAAAGAAACAATGAAAACAAAACCATTGTATCAAATATATATAGTCAAGCAAAATTCAATTTTCGTGTCGTCAATGGCCAAAAAGTAGGTCTAATTAATTATTCACCTATGTTCAGGACCACCCTATCAGGAGGGAGTCAACATTATTCCTCTGATGTCATAGCAGATCATTGCATTCACCAGACATCATTAGTTCTCCTTTTTTGTTTATACAATGTTTCTGTTGTGATAGTAGTTGCATTCCTGATCTTGCTAAGTTCATTCTTTATCAGTTTACATATCTTCCCAAGTTTCTTTAAAATCTCCTCTTTCAACTCTTGTTGAAATAATAAAGAACTAATGGGGTGATCTTCATTTGGGAAACAGCTGAATAAATTGTGGTATATAAAGTAAACAAATGCTATTGCACTATAAGAAATTGGTTGTATTTCAATAGTTCAGAAGAAAGCCTATTATTTTACACTTTGAGTTGCTTTTTTCTATACAAGGGCAAGAAATGGCATTATGATCCTAGGTCTACACAACCCTACATAATCAATAATCAAAATAGCTCTCATTTATATAATGCTTTAACTTTGGTTTGCAGAATCTTTACCATTTTATCTCATTTTATCCTTATAATAACTCTGAAAGGCAGGTGTTATTATTATCATCTTAATTTTACAAATAAGGAAACTGAGGCAGATGGCTGTTAAGAAATTTGCCCAAGATCATACCTTGAAAGTATCTGAGGCTAAGATTCAGGTTTTCCTTATTTCACACGCAGTGTTCTCACCATTGTGTCATTTAGCTGCTTACAGACAACAGAATTCATGAAGCTCCACAAAAGAAGTAGAATTGCAAAAAGGCCATTTAGGGAAGGGAGTGATGAATATGGAATTTCAGGATTCTAAACTATGTAGTATGAACAGTGTGGACTGAGAGAGGGAAAATCAGACACTTCATTTGCTATAAGAAGAGAGATGGTATTAAGGTCTGGGGTAATCACAATAGTTTTCAGGAATAAGGACCAGAAAAACATTGCAATGTTGGGAGTGTTGACAGTTGTAAAAAGGTGGTAAAGACAACAGAATTTATCAATAAAAGGAGCAAAATAAAATATACCTTAATAAAACAATTCAAAATACTCCAGTATAACCTGAATATATTCTCCTTCATTGATTAAGGCTAAAACTGGTACAGATCCAAGTTTCCACATATCAAATGGTCCCAAAGTTGGATATTTGGTACCCTACCAATTATATCTGTACAGTTGTCAGCTGTGCATCTGTTCTCCCATCAAAGCAATGTGACATTTAAGATACAAAGTCAAACAGATGGCTCTACTTTGCTGAACTGGACTTTAATGAAAAAGTCCAGATTCTTTTGTAGCAGAGGAAAGGGATTATTGCCTTGGAGAGCATGCATTATAAGGGGGAAAAGATAATGCTACATCAAAGGATATAAATGGTGATGGGAACATTAAGATACTTTCACTTTTCATGAGAGAGAAAAAGGAAACCCAGGTGGCTTGAAATATTCTAAATTCAAAAGAGAAAAAATAAACCCAAGATAGGTGAAGAATTCTAGGAATCTTTTTAAAAAAAGAAGGAAATCTGTGAGACAGTTCTGGGCAAAAAAATTTACATTATCATGATCTTTCTTTGAGAAAAGGAAAACAAGGAACATGTGATTAAAACCACCCAATTAAAATGAAGAAGCAAGGAAAGAGGAAAAAAACAAAATTTTCAAAGGAGTTGTCTCTGCTAGGAATTATCAAACCTTCAGTCAATTTCCTAATGTCCTAGCCACATTGTCATTTCTTCCTCACAAGCAACCAGCAATGATCTGTTCTTGGGATACTCTGAGCCCCCAGGAGCAGCCATTTTTGTCCATTTTGTATGGTGGCAATTTTTTTTCAGAAATGATTGCCATTTTGATCCTCATCTGAAGAAACTTCTTGTGCTAGTCGATGCTTTATATCCCTTCTAAGGAATTTTGATCTTAATTGTCTTGAAACTCTTCATTTAGAAACTGCTATTACAAAAGTAATCATCTTTGTAATATTTTAGAAGGACAAGATTGAAGAAGGAGGTATGTAAACATTATTTCCTTCCAACACTCATTAATCGAATGTAAATAAATGGTAAACTCATCACAATGTAGTATACTTTAATTAAAATATATATAAAATATAATAAAAATAATAGGAAAATGATCTTCACAAAGAATTTCTTAAGTTGTTAAATAAGTAACTATACTTAATCTGGAGCAGAAGTACAGTGCAATAAAGAAAAGACAAGAAAATGAAACACAACAATTGGGTGTTGTTTTAAACACAAAATCCTTTCCAATAATTGTCTTTATAAAAAAAACACCCATAGGGAGACTCAATCACTATAGCTTAGTGTTTATTGACTCTATGAAGTAAAGTTATGAGCCAGAGTACAACATTCCAGTATAGTACTTGAGATTCCAAGAATCAAGTGGCTTAAAAGAGCCTTTCATTAGTTCCGTCAGGACCAACTCAATATCTCATGATGCAGACAGTTTCATAATAAGGGATTTTAAGTGCATCGTCTAATAACTATAGGCTAAGGAGAAATCAGTTTGCTTTCCACTGGCTCATAAAACAGCACTGATTGTCAGATAAACTTAAAAGGAAATGATCAGTGAACTTGACTTTGACAAGTGTGGAAGGCTCCTAAGAAGCATGTGTGTGAGAGTATATGATACTGGGAATCTACTTAAAAAAGAAGAGAAATTTTTCCATCTTATAATTAGGTCCACTAGTGAGCTTATTATAAGAATCAGAGGATAATTCTTAGTCTTCTTTTGGGAAGAGAAATGGGAAACTAGACCTATCTTATCTGGATAGAATATATTTATGTCTAATTTCAATTACTTATTTTTATAGATTTTTATTTACAAAGAAAATGAACAAAATCTGGAATAGTTATAAATAGCTAATAAGTCCAATGAGTTTAGCAGTTAAGATTTTCTAGGTCTAATTTGACATTATGCATTTTCTTATGACTTCAAACTCTTTAAACTCATCTACATTTTACATTGTATCATTTATTGTAATGTTTGCTTATCTTGACTTACAGAGGCTATATTATAGAGGGGAAAATATGCCGGATTTGTTGTCAAGAGACCTGGAATGTAATGCCTACTGGAGTGTTACATTTACTTCTTAGGAGATTGTGTATCAACTTTTAATCCCATCTCAAATACTTCATAGCTATGTATCTATGGATGAGTCATATTCTTTCAGACTCAATTTCTTCATATGTGAATGAATAGAAATGATAACCAGAGTGCTTAGCTCTCAGAATTTTCAAGAGATAATCAACCAACTTGTATCGATCAATCAAGAAATGTCTATTATGTGCCAGGTACTGCACTAGTGGCTAGAAATACAAATATAAAGAATGGAACAATCTCTACCTTTATTCCATTTATATGTATATTTATATATCTTAAATATAAAAGTGAATAAATATATATAAAGTAGTTCCATAAAAAAGCAATTTGGTAGGGAAAGTATAAATTACTGAGGGAACAAATGACTATTTACAGAAAATAGTACTTGAAATATATCTTAAAGGAAAAGAGATATGTACCTATATCTGAGATATAGGTAAGGAGGAAGTGCATTCCATCCATGAATGAGATCTAGTGCAGAAGTACAAAGATGGAAGATGGAGTATCTTGGGTGAACAACAGAGAGAAAGCTAATTTGAGTGGATCTTGGGGTACTGAAAGAGGAGAAATGTTCAACTGGGCCAGAAAGATGTGTTGGAAATTGATTATGAAGTCTTTAAAAGCTAAAAGAAGAGGTTTATTTTTTTAAACATATACTTTCTGTCTTAGAATTAATACTATATATTGATTCTAAGACAGAAGAGTGGTAAGGGCTAGGAGATGGGGGTTAAGTGACTTATCTATGGTCACATAGCTAGGAAGTGTCTGAGGCAATATTTGAACCCAGGACTTCCCATCTCTAGGCTTGGCTCTCAATCTCCTGACCCACTTAGATGGTTCCAACTTTATTTTCACTAAACATAAAATGGTACACTGGATAGAGCACTGGACCAGGAGAGAGGAAGACCTGAGTTTAAATCCAACCACACTTATTGGCTGTGTGATCCTGTGTAAGACACTTTCCCCTTGCCTCTGCTTTCTCAAGTGCAAAATGGGCACTATAATAGCATCTACTTCTGAGGTTCCTTTGAAACTCAAATGAAATGAACTTGTGAAACACTTTATAAACCTTAGGCAATAGGAGGCCACTGGAGTTGATTGAAAAGTGGGAGTATATGATCTTGTCTACACTTAATGTATGGGATAGATTGGATTGTAGAGAGATTTGTTACAGAAACACTAATTTGAAAGCTATCGGAATAATCTAGTCAAGAAGTGTTGAGGGCACAAACCAAGATGGTAGCAATGTAAGGGAAGAGATGTGCGAGATATTATGGAACTAGAAATGGCAGATTTTGGTAATTAAATACTTTTAGCTGAAGAACTGTAAGATTTTCTGTCAATGGTAATGTGGAATGTGCAAACCTAAAAGCCTGGAAGAAAAGTGTTGACTGAGAGAAATAGGGAAATTTGAAAGAGGAGAGAGGTTTGGGGAAAATATACTTGGTTCCAGTTTTGACATAATGAACTTAAGATTTGTCTGGGAAATATGGTTTGAATTGTCCCATGAATTATTAGAAATAATCCAGGCCTGAAGTCCAGGAGAGATATTAATGTTAGATGGATATGTCTCCAAGTTATCATCTGCATAGAGATGGAAGTTAAATCTATGCAAGCTGATGAAGAAAGGAGGTGTGTGTGTGTTTGTGTGTGTGTGTGTGTGTTAAAGACAGAGAGAGAGAGAGAGAGAGAGAGAGAGAGAGAGAGAGAGAGAGAGAGAGTTTATATACAAAGACAGAGACAGAGACAGAGTGACGACAGAGTGACGACAGAGGTAAGATAAAGAGACATAAAGTCAGTGACAGAGATGGAGAGCCAGAGACAAACAGACACAGAGACAGACAAATGGACAGAGCCTAGAACAGAACTTTGTGGGGGAAAAATGTTTTTCCTTGCACCTCACTGCAGAGATACCTCTATTCTGAGGTCCCATTTTCTTAATTAGTGACTTCCTTATCTTGACCATTATTCCAGAAAGACCCCCAGAAATGTTCCATTTCCTTTATAATTTGACCTTTGGACTTCTTTTCCTTCTTTTTCCCAGTTGCCATGGCTCTTCAAAGATACTTTCTTCTCACCATCTACCCTTCTTTCCCAGCTCCCTTTTATGTGTCATCTTTCTCCATTAGAAAATAAGCTTCTTGAAGGCAGAGGTTGTTTCCCTTGCTTACATTTGTATCCTTGAGTGTCTAGCATAGTGTTGAGCACCGAGTAAGCTCTTAATACCTTCAAAAATATGCTCTCTGCCTCTCTCTTGTATCTCTATTTATCTCTGTCTATCTACCACTTTCTGCCTTTCACTCTTCTCCTCTTCTTCTCTTAGGGATGGGATATGGATGATGAGACCCAAAATAGACTGTGAAGTAATGGAGTTACAGATAGGAAGACAACCAGAAGAGAATAAAACTTTCAGAGAGGATAGAATATACACAGAGGAGAGGGTGGTCAAAATGTCAAAAGCTAAGAAGCCAAGAAGGGAGAGAATTGGAAAAATACCATTAGATTTGGAAATTCTGAGATCACTGACAACTTTAGAGAGAAAAGTTTTCAGTTAAATGATCATATTTTTCTGTTGGGTTGAGGAAGTGGAGGTAGATTGTAGACAACTTTTTAAAGGAGTTTTGCTGAGAAAAGAGCACCGATATTGAATGACAGTTTAAGGATATTAGTCTTATTAAGGTTTTATCAGGATGGAGGATCCTTTGACATATTTGAAGGTGGCAAGAAAGGAACTAGTAGTTAGGAAGAGGTTGGAGATGCAAGATAGTAAATGTTTGAGAATGTAATCTGCTGGAGAAGATGGAAGGAACAGAATAAAGTGAACCCAGAGAACTTTGGACAAGGAACAGGGCCACCTCATTTTTACCGGGTCTGGGAGAAAGGATAAGAAGGAGGGAGATGATTTCAGGAAATTTTGATATGTAAAGAAAGAGAAAATAGGGAATTATCATTACATACTTTAATTTTTTTTCTCCAGTGAAGTAAGAAGGTTTTGGAGGCTTTAGGAATAAGGTGCATCTTCACATGATTTAATATATGTAACATGTCAGGTAAATGTCCTATATTATTTAATTTCACATTTCTTAACTTAAATTTTAAGAACCACATAAATGAAAGCTGTTTTTATTTATAATACCTTTAAACACAATGATGATGGTGATGGTGAATTGCATTTGGTATAGGGCTTTAAAGTTTGCAAAGTGTTTTTCAAATATTATTGCAACTTATCCTCACAACAATCCTGGGAGCTAGGAGCTATTATTGTTCTAATTCTAATATGAGGAAATTAAGACAGTGAGAGGTTAAGTGATTTACCCAGGGTTACAGAGTTAATAAGAATTGAAATTGGATTTGAATTCAGGTCTCCTTGACTCCAGGTCCAGAACTACACTTCCTAGCTGTTTCTTTGGTGAATCAAAGTTATGAGTAACACAAAGGCCAATGGAAAGATGCATAGCAGATGAAAGTTAGGCAAAGCATATTCACGAAGATAATCAAGAAGTACCTTAAGAAATATCATGGAAGAAATGCATATTCTCTAAAGTAGAAGGACTGACCATGTAATAAGAATGGGAATAACAGAAAAAAAACATTCCATTTGCTCTGTTAGTATTCACAAAGTACAAAAAAAGCATTCTAGAAGATGTGGTTCAGAATATTGGATAGATCCTCTGTTGAAAAATTTGTGATAACAATAAGGTTAAGAATGCCCCAAGATTAGTAGCATAATTGATTTGCAATATGCATATGTAGAGGAACTATCCACATACATGAAACCATGAATATACTTGAAAAACTGAAATACTGAAGAGTATATTTTTTAAAAGTAGGAACACAAGGAACGTCAACATTAAATATTTCAGGTTTAAAATCACATGATTAATGAATGTTAGACTGAGTAGTAACCTTATGGATCATTTATTTAATGCTCATAATTTTTCAAAGAAAGACACTGAGAAGCAGTGGGAACAAAGAATAACCCTGATGCAATGAAGATAAGAAGCATAGTTATCTGTTAAAGATAGATCACTTAGGGGCAGCTGGGTAGCTCAGTGGAGTGAGAGTCAGGCCTAGAGACAGGAGGTCCTAGGTTCAAACCCAGCTTTAGCCACTTCCCAGCTGTGTGACCCTGGGCAGGTCACTTGACCCCCATTGCCCACCCTTACCACTCTTCCACCTATGAGACAATACACCGAAGTACAAGGGTTAAAAAAAAAGTCTAAAAAAATTAAAAAAAGATAGATCACTTGCTCATAGATCCAATGTTCTTTTTTATAATATAACGCCACTTCTCTGCTTTATTTCAAAATAATACTTCTGGTCAGTAAGTGTTAACATATGCTGAGTATGTTCTAAAATTTTGAGACCATGTTAACTTGATATCATTGAATTACATATTATTTGTTCTTTACTGAGTTGCTCAGGATCTTATGATTTCATAACATCTTTACAAAATAGATCAAGATGAGATCAAGATGACCAAATAATCATTCAATCAGAATACATTTGTTAAGCACTGTGCTAGGTATTGGGAGTAAAAAGAAAAGATAAAAAATGAACCAGTCTATCTTCAAGGAGTTTTAAATGTCTTATAGGCAGCTGTTATTTTAGATGTGGTGCTTAGCAAAGAGACTAGGGCTGGATAACATTGAGACTATGTGTGATAATATAAAGTTATTAGGCAATGCTTCTACTTGAACGTTATGCAGAATTACATACATCTGGAAAAAATATCAATGCACTTTTTCTCATCAGAAGCAGGGAAAATGATGAAAAACGTCAGTATTAGATTTTCTAGTCTCACTTGAGAACATAGAGTGCTCTAACTTTATTATCATTGAGATTATTATGTTAGAACCAAACCAATAGACCTTTCTTCCCATAATGTAATGTATTCCAATAAGTGTAAAATATTTTATTTTAATTAATTATATTTGGAACTTTAATTAATTAAAAATAAAAGCTTATGGCTTATTTTGGTACTTTGTCCATAGTACTTGAATCAAACCAAATCAATGAAGAGGTAGAAGAGAGGAGATTGAGGAAACATCTTATTAAAGATTTGTACACTTTGATGTCTTCTTCCTTGAAATAAATGATATTTCTCCTATGACATATGTCAATTTAAGAAGTCATTCTTTTGTCAATGGTTGTTAAGCTGACTGGAAGAGTCTTAATCTTAAATGTGCATTTTCTGAGATAAACTTTATTATGATGCTTCACAAATCAAGAATCAGTTTTGTCTAATCAATTACCAAACTATAAGGATGATAACAAAGTAGGTAATAAACAAAAAATTAGAAACTACAAGTAATTTGAGCTCCTTAAATAAAAAGATTAAAGCCAAAGACATATTGAATAGTTTCTTTGATTAAATTCATGCCTGAAAACAGATGAATTATGCTTGCATATAGTATCATAAAGCTATATGAAAGGGGAAAGGGAAGTGATGTATTGCACTCAATTTTGGATTTTCTTCTAATGTCTTGAATCTGGGAATAGTTTTCAAAGACACTTAAAGTGGAGAAGGCTCATTAAACTTCAACTCTTCAAAGCTAAATATAAATTTTATTTGTACAAAAGGAAAAGTCATTGAAATTAATAAAATCTGGTAGCAATCTTTTGCCCAGGAGAAACATGAATTAGTAGTTTTAGTTATCTTCATGGTATATATTTCAGTATGTGGGTATGCTAACATTTTTAGTAGAGATGATATCAGACTTTATCTCATGAGATAGTTGTATAGAAAATATTTTTTCAAAAAGAACTGTACAAAAATGACTATACAAAAAGAACTATACACAATTGAATTATCATCATCATCATTGTCATCATCATTATCATCATCATCATTAATTTTATAAAGTAGACCATAGTCAGATCTGTAGTGGGCTATTTCCTCTGATGATAGTTACTGAAGGTAGGAAAAAATATTTTTGTTTCAGTCACTAAGTCTCTAAAGGAGTAAATGATTAAGACCTCCTTGGAGGAAAATGTGCACCTGTTATGGGTAGCACTAAATTAAAAATGCTAAATAAATAAAAGATAGAACGCAATGTTCATTTAACATTAGTCTTCGCTAAAGCCTCTGGGACTAAATTATTGGATTTTTAATACAAGATTGTCTGAGAATTTCCTGGATTTTATTGATTAGCTTAGACCTGAAATGGCATATGCACCATCACACATTAAAAACAAACATTTACCGCACACATGATCAAATACAATTTTATATTTACTAAAATACAGGTAAAGAACATTATCAAATCACATAGGTTAGTTGTGAAAATTCAGTAACTTTCCTTAAAACTTTTCATCAGAATTAAAGAGCTGAAACATCAAATTTGTTATCTTCAGAATATTGGGGAATAATAGGAAAATAAAAAATAAAACTAACTTCTGGATTGTTCACTTGGCCTTTTTTTTTTATTCTTAGAAGTCATGTGATTCCAGTTATTCCATCTACTTTCTGTAGCATCTTCTTCCCTACCTTCTCCTCACCAAAGAAGTACTATAATTGGGATTCTGAGTCTCTTCCAATCTCATTTTCTTACTATATTCAACATAGAAGTCATCCTCTTAAGGAGAAACTAGAAGGATGAAACATTACCCAATAATCTAGAATGGAAAGATTTTAGTTTCTCTAAGAAAGATACTAGAAAACACTATAGTCTATAGGTTACTTAGCCTCATCGTTATTATAATTATTATTACTTTGTAAGCTTAACAATTACTAAAACAACCACCACAAAGATCAAATAAACATAAAAAGTGAGGAAACAAAAGGATTAAAGATTTTCTTCTTCCCTTTCTTCTTTCCTCCCTCCTCATCTTCCTCCATCATCTTCCTTCCTTCCTTCGTTCCTTCGTTCCTTTCTTTCTTTCTTTCTTTCTTTCTTTCTTTCTTTCTTTCTTTCTTTCTTTCTTTCTTTCTTTCTTTCTTTCTTTCTTTCTTTCTTCTTTTTTCTCCTTCTTATTTTAAGTTGCAGAGTAGCCACCAAAACACTTCTATAATAGGTTTTCACATTTATTGTTATTATTATTATTGACCTATTTCCTCCTTTATGTGGAATAGTCTGGCTAAATACTGAGAAGTTCATCATTAGTAGCATGACCCACAAGAGATAAATTCTCTAGCCATGGAAACTATGAAGGAAAGAAAAATTTTAAGAGATTAAATTGATATTAATAATGTACACATACATATTTAAATATGATTTCCACATAATAACTCCCCCAAGTACATCATATGTAGAATATTACCTATACTCTACAGATGAAGTAAAGCCAGTAGTTCCATACCTGATGAATGCAAAACTGAAATCCAGATTTATTTAACTAATTGGGAACAGCATGTGCCTCTTATGGAATCCAGTGGCTTATGATTGTATAAATTCTGTTCTTCTTTAAGATTAAAACAACTTTTTTTCCCTAAAGAATTATGAAACTGGAAATGACCTTGAGAATTAATCTAGCTTAGTCCTATAGATCAAGACAGTCACATACTCCACATAGTCCCAAAATATGATTGCTTATCTTTATTCTTTAAAAAAATTAAAAAGAAGCCTTTTAACACAAACATTTTACATTTCAAATGGTGCCTTTTTGTTTGGCTGTGTTCCATAGGATGCCAACATGCAGGTAGGATTCAGGTATTTTTAAAGCAACAGTAAATAAAGTGTTTCAGTAGTATAAGGTTATCACATATAAATTGTCAACTTCATCCTGAATAAAATTGAACTTATTCTGACTGATTTAAGTATGCATAAATCTTTGTATGAATGGGCAATAGAAATATCCAGTTCATCAAAGGAAAGTAAGAAAGATATATTCGAACCAAATAGTAGGGCATTGAAAATTAAAATAGCAAATTCATTCTATCACTCAGAATGGTGTTGTACAGGTAGGAGCACTTCAGTATTTCTTAAATTCAATTTAGTATGTAGGAACAATATGTATCCTTAGAGATGGAGTCTTTAAGATGACAGAAATTCTTTCTAAATTCATTCTTCCTAAAACTTCACATACCATTGTTTTAAAATCACTGTCTTTTGTGGAAATGGAAAATATGAATCTAGAATATTAGAACTTAAAGGTACCTTAGAGATCACATAGTTTATTTATCCAGATAAATAAACTGGAGCCCCATGAAATGAAATAATTTGCTCAAGATTACAGATGAGGATGAGGACTAGAATTTGGGTATAACCAATACTTTCCTCTATCCCAAACTGTTATCTTAGTTCCCTGGTTTTGATTTTTCTGAATGTCTATTTCTTTAATGAACATAGATCTTTTTAAAAATTGGCCAAAATTTTGTACATTGGAATGAAAGGCATGAGGAGCAAAGAGAGGGGGGAAAGCTACAATTTACCTTTTTTACATTTAAATTTAGGTTGTCTTCATACTGAGCTTCAGGATATTTCAGTAACCTCTCTGATTGGTTAAGATACTTGAAGGGTTAAGGTGCAGTGACCATTACTTTCTTTGTAAGAGAGAACAGTTAAAAGGAGAAGGGGGTGGAGGGAATTTATCTGTTTTCTTTTTAAAATTTCAATAAGTACTAGATCTGAATCCTCAAACATATTAGAAAGGGAGTAAAATCAAACAACGATGGTTCATCATTCCTGGGCTTTGATTTTTATATCCATGCATGTTAAAAAAAAAGAAAGAGAGAGAGGGAAAACCAAACATGTGTGCTGCCTTTTAATAAAGATCATATTAAAAATTCAATAAATAGCAATATCTCTGATCTCTTAACAAAAGCTTCTGGTGTACAGGAAATTAAATGAAAAAAAAAACCTTGTTAATCCTTTTTGATTTCTGGACATTGTAGCTAGAAGCAGAATTCTTTAACTCACTGATTTCTCCTTTTTTCCCCCCTCTTTAACATTTTTTTTAATCTTCTCTTGCACAAACGTTGTCTGGGTAACAGTATAAATGCATCCTGATTCTTGGAAACATTTTAAAATAAAGGGGGGAAAACAGTTGTGTCATTGTCTTATCCCTATGGCCTTGCTATGAGGAATCCATCTCGAACCAGGTGATAACCTGATAGACTTTATCTTGTCTTCTCTAGGCCTCCCTGAAGCCTGCCAACACTTCGACTGGCTGTTAGGCATTTTAAATATCCCCCCTGAGCCCTAACCTTACCCCCTTTCTCTTCTTGTCAGCTGGAATGTCTCAGAGCTGTCAGAGGCTTGTTGCTTATTGATGTTTCCGTGTGTTTTATGTCTTTTCTGAGATATGACAGCCCCTGACACAGTGCTGATTTCAATCAGGCTGCTTCTGGAGAGGCCTAAGATTTTTACTCGCACAAACCTCGGCCTCTAGCATACTTCAGAGGCCTCCATCTAATGAAAACGTTCCAGTAGGCTGAAATAAAGGCCCAGTGCTCAATAAACAGCAGCTGATGAATTCACTAGACTTAAAACACACACACACACACAAACACACACACACAGAGACACACACACACAGACACACACAAACACACAGGGAAAAAAAGAAGCCTCTGCTTTTGTTATAAGAAAAGCAAGAACAGAAAATGACCTTGTGTGCCAAAGGTTCTGACACTGAATCAAATCCCTTTAGGCCTGAACTGGCAGGCTGGGCCTGGCTTTAGATTACTTTATTACATCTCAGACTATGGCTTGTATGTACCTCAGGATACCCTACATTTAAAGAGCTGGATATTTTACCCCTGTCACCTATTAAGTCAAGTTTTGATGTCTTGCCGAGAATGAAGGCCTACCATACAGAGAGTTAAAAGGAAACAGCATTAAAAACAAAATGTAGAGTTTAAGAAATACTATGAAATTTCAGGTTATTTCTTAGAACTTGTTCAGAAATATATACATATGCACATACACAGATATACATACTCAACCTTAGCTTCTCAGAGTATTTTTAAATTAGCTTGAAAAAACTCTGATTTATTTCATCAGCATTACCAGAATGTTTTTGTGGTTTCCATCAAAGCAGCTTGATTTCAGAGAGAGAGAGAGAGAGAGAGAGAGAGAGAGAGAGAGAGAGAGAGAGAGAGAGAGAGAGAGA
>NC_058131.1:589490852-589645869 GCF_016433145.1 Gracilinanus agilis | reverse complement strand
GAGAGAGAGAGAGAGAGAGAGAGAGAGAGAGAGAGAGAGAGAGAGAGAGAGAGAGAGAGAGAGAGAGAGAGAGAGGCAGAGACAGAGAAGTGGCAGCACTATGTCACAGATGCAAACATGGCCTAACATTCAAACGACCTAGTTTTGTGTCTGGCAATATCAGATTATGTGACCTTGAGCAAGTTGCCCTACTCTTTTGTGTCTGTTTCTTTACTGCAAAATTGGAGTAGGAATAGCTGTTCTTGATTCCTTTAGAAGAAATATATAAGGTTTTTATTGGCCCACTTGACATTAAAAGATGAACAACTGTCTGAGACTTTTGTGGTCAATCAAGAAGTATAACGATCAGCAATTCTTTAAATAAGTGGATGTTGACCAAATGGAATCCATTATTTTTGTTCTTTGTCTTGAGTTATTGGGTATATGTTTTAAAATGTTCTAAATAGCTCCTGCCATAGCAATATTATATAGTATAGATGCTTAATAAATGTTGATTGATTATTCCATATGATGATATATTTTTTTGTGGAAGAGACTTTTAGAGGTTATCTAGTCAAACTCTTTCATTTCATAGATGGGAAAACTAAGGTCCAAAAAGTTAAATGACATCAATGGTTGCATAGGCAGAGTATTCAAGATTCAAACACAGGTTCTCTGAGTCAACATTCATAAAATTATAATGTTATAGAAACCAAAAAGAAACAAAAATACTAGCTAAAGAATATCTATCCAAAGTGATAAAACCCCAATCCAAAATCTTGTCGATATTTTTTAAATAATGGAAAGAAGTATGGTCATTTCTTTTATGTGTTATGCTTACTAGAATAGGGGCCTTTATGATTCCATTTACCTTTACACATTTTCATTCAGATAAAAAGTAATCTCCCTGCCTCCAAGCCACAGTGAGTGAGAACTCTCATTTTTTAAAACTGTTCATCTACCTACATTCCATTTTTACAATGCTGTGATATTTTAAGAACAATATTAATATAATAATAGTAGCATGTGTTTATTGGGTTAGGCTGTATTTTATGACTTAATATCAAATTTATGGCTTGTTTCTACCAGTACTGTCACTATTAATTTCTGTTTCCATTTTTTTCATCAGCCCAAATACTACCATAGGACTATTGTTTGGTTGTGATAAGCAGCCTCTACTATTATTATTTCAAGTCTGCTTATCTACAGTCAACACATCTACCCAAATTATTTCTTAATTTTTTTTTTATCAATTTAACCCATTGGTCCCCAAATAGACTCTTTCATCTTCTCTGCACATGACTCTCTATGCTGTGAGATTACAAAACTAGGAAACTGGTCAGAAAGAGAAATGTCATTGCAAAAAATACCTCAGGGGGTAAAGAATGCCTTCACAGTATGACTTTAAGATTTTAATTTATATTGGTCCTGACTCATGACACAGCCTAGGCAGGCCAGGGCCTAGGAGTCAGAGCTCCCACTGACCCTTGGATAGACTGGTTGAGAGAGATGTCAGCTGAGAACTCCCAGAGATCATGGGCCTGCCAAGCGCTTTGAAAATGACTGCCAATTTGGCCTAGTCTCAGCTGAATGCATGCCCAAGAGGGAGGGGAATGGCAGTAATAAAGCAGTTTAGTGGAGAAAGATATTGCTTTCAAGCTCCCAAACCTTCTAGTCTATTTTATGACAACATTATTCACTCTCACACACAGATATACACACACACACACATATACACACACTCAAATAATAATAATACATGTCTTTTGAACAGAGAATGATTTATGTTGAAACTATGAAAGTGATGGTTTTACATATATTTCTGTGAATAGGTAAAAACACGTTACACTTCATTATTCCTAATTAAAGAATGAGTCAACAGTGGCTATTTGACTTAGTAGCCTCTGTTCATAGATTTCATACCCTTATGAGTTCTGCTTTAGTTTTTGGCATATAATTTTAGGTATTCTGCATCTTGCTGTTATGTTTTTTATTTCTTACTTTTAAGCGTAGGAGAGCATCTTCTCCTGATGTCATAGGATACAGATCAATCAATAGTAAATACCAAATATATTTGCATAGACACTTACCCTTATAAAAGAGAAAGATATTTATTCAATGAAGTTGACTTCTTCTGACTCAGTGCTCCATTCTTAAAAATAGGAATCAAAGTTCATATTTGAAGAAATTGAGTTTTGTGGTAACCTGGGTGACAGCTAGTGGATGGTAAGAAGAATTCTTTTTACTGTTTTGGGCAAAGTTACATTCTAATGCTTGTGCCAGGGCATATGGATCCGAATCACAACTCAGTCTTTCTACCTTGTAATACAAAATAAAGCTGAATTGTGTAATGCTACATACACAAGAGATTTGTTTTGTCCTGAGCTATAAGGAAACTTATGGAATTGACATTTTGTCATCTGGTTTTGTAAACAATGTCTCTTCTTTAATTCTTCATGGGATAGTGGATATCTAGCTAGCCTTTACATCAGAAAAATGTTCAAGTCCCATCTCTGCCACACACTAACTCTGGGGTCCTGTGAAAGTCACTTGACATTTCAGAAAGTTAGAAAACTCTTTGAGACTAATTATTTTTTGTTAATACTAGTTAATTATATGTAGATAATAAAGGTGAGTCATTTTGAAAAAAAAGGGCAAGCTATTTTATATTTTCCAAAGAAGTTACTTCTAAGAGAGCACAACTTTGTAGTGATTCATATTGGGAAAGTAAATATTTATTTAAAAAATATATGCTACTTACTCATTGAAAAATGATTACCAATACAAGTCTGAATTTAAACATATTTTTAAAATTTTCTGAATTGATATAGTCCAGTATTTTTCACTATGTGAAAATGACAAATATCCAATTGACTAATTATGGATGGAATTGGACATTCTAGGAAGATTAAGGGCAAGCAGTTAATTATACCCACAAGTGGCTAATGGCAGCTACAATTAGTTGTTTATGGGACCAATTATTGGCATAGCCAATTTTGCACCCCCAAATAATTGCAGGTGTAAAAACCTCACATGCCAACAGGAAGGCCACCCTTCCAAAACCTGGCACTTTAGACAGATTTTTTTATTCATATAATTTGAAAGAGTAAAATTGAAATATTAAACTATTAATATATTCTAAGCTGTACTTAGCACATCTTTA
Organism: Gracilinanus agilis; assembly: GCF_016433145.1. Lineage (NCBI taxonomy): Eukaryota > Metazoa > Chordata > Mammalia > Didelphimorphia > Didelphidae > Gracilinanus > Gracilinanus agilis. Next base: position 589,642,727 of record NC_058131.1, on the reverse strand, counting down.
TGAGATCATCATAAAAGAATTAGAGTTTGCTACTGCATACTTACATTTAAAAATATTAATATAAAATGATTGTAGCTATGACCTTCATTTACACATTTTCTTTGCTATTGTTTTTATTTTTCCAAGTCTGATGGAGAAATTCTTTAAGAGTTCATATTCTTTAAGTTTAGTTTCATACTATATGGTACCATGTTACTACTTTAAAATTTCTTGGTTAATGGCCCACTTTTCAGTCTGGGTTCTCTCATTTTAAATATTCCACTTTATGGAGTATTAGCACTGCCTTTGCTTAGCATAAATTTTCAGGAAAAGAATTCATTTAATTCTGCTCAAGGTTCAAGCCCACAGTATGATTAACTTTAAAAAAAATAAGAAAAACCATCAAATGTCTTTTGAGTTTCAATTTAATTGCTGAATCATAAATAAAATGTGTAAATTATAAATAACTCTTTAATCCCATTTTATATCAAAGGATACCTCTTTGAAAATGCTGGTAACAATTTTGTCTCAATTATACATTCTTGCATTCAGGGTTTTCTATAAGACAAGCAAGAGACAGAATCTAGTTTTTACCACATTATTCATGAGAAACTATCTTAGGCTAGAAAGCAAAGCTTCTAATGCACATATCAGACTTAATCAAATTGCACTGTTAATGACTGTATACTTCTAGAAATGAAGAAACCTCATTAAAAGTCCTGGATCCTATTTGTTGAATTATCCAGAGATTCTATTGTTCAAGAAACATAAATGAGTTATTTGCTACTGAAGAAGTAAATTAAAGGTAAATAGAAAAAGCACAGAATGGAAAAGAAAAATCATTGATAGTGGACTAGGTGATGGAGAATATATTGGTATATCAGATAAGACTTTTAATTGCTGCCTTAGCAAATAATTTGTTTATTCTCTGTGTTAGATATGCCTTTTGTAAAATAGCGGTGGCAATCAATTGCCCTATATTTAAGATACTAGGACATATTTATTTGAGCTTTTATGCAAAAATACATAGCAGTACCTATGTATTTATGCCTATGTTCTAATGTCAGGCATAGATACATGGTCTCAGAATTATTTTCTTGCATGGAAGGATTACTGAGGCCCCAGACAATGAGATGATAACCTATTGTGTTCCCCTCAGCATTCCTAAAATTTGAAAGTATTCAGTAGTTTGTTCTTCTTAATAGAGATGTTGGAGACTTGCTCTTGTGAAAGCCAATTAACATTTTTAAAATGGTTCTGACAAATTAGAGATCTAGTCAAGGAGTAGATGAATGAGTTTGGACTATGCTATAAAAATCCAACTCTTTACATATCTACTTAGGTATTCTATTTGAGTCACAACTGAAAAATTTTATGATTCAGCAAGATAACTTTTTTTTTTCACCATCCTAATATGCTCCTCCTTACTTCTCAGGTTTCCTTCAAGAATGACTTTCTGTAGAAGGTCTTTCTTGGCCTTTTCTGCCCACACTCACTCCCTTCACTATTTGCTCCGTTACCCTCCATTTACATTGTATATTATCTAGCTTGAATGTATAATTATTTTTGCAAGTATCTTTTCTCTTCAAATGGGAGCTCTGGTGGGGTGGGGAAAATGCTTCTGCCTTTTTAAAATCCCCAGAAATTAGCATAGATATCAGCACTTAGTAAGCACTTGATGAATTATTATTAACTAATTAACTGGATTAAGGCTTTGTCAGAGGAATACAAACTCCTCTATCAGGTATGAGCCAGATGACATCCTACCAAAAGATTTCCAATTCTTCTGTTGTCCAAAAGGGGTTTGTAGAGTCTCATCATCAGGTTGGCTACAGTGTGATAAATTTTTTGGTCAAATCTACTCTCAAAGACTATTTATTAAAGTGGAAATGGTACTCACACAAATGAAATTATTACTCCTTAAAATATAGACATATTAAACTAAAGTACTTCAAATTTCACTTATAATTAGTCATTTGAATTTGGTTTCTCTTTCTAGCCTAAGCAACATAAATTCAAGATAGTCTACATAAAGATATTGTATGCAGAAATGTTCATCGAATTTTGTTTTACATCTAAAAGTAAGAATTTTATTTATTTGCTCCTAAAAGTTTAATCTACTAACTCATCAGGATTTTCAGGTAATTTTTGATACCCCAACGTTATAACTTAAGAATCCATCTCTGTCAAGTCTTACCAAGCTATAACAGTTTTGATTATAGGTCTTGTGATAAACTCCATGATTCTCATCCAGTGTCTAACCTAAGTGAGAAAAAAACTCATTATGAGGTTTTAGTCCAAAATATTTCACAGATTTAGACCTATGTGGGACCTAAAAGGTCAACTCATCCAACCCCTTCATTTTAGGAATGAGGAAATCAGAACCAGAAAGTTTAAATTACTTGCCTAAGGCCACAGAGGTAGCTAATGAAAAAGGCAGATGTTATGATTCTAAAGTAAGAGCTCTTATCATAATTCTTCCCATGCCAGGTAAATTTTGGCCATTCCATTAATAGATTAGTTCTTATCCCTTTTCTTTGAATATATATATATATATATGTATGTATGTATGTATGACTTTAGTCTCAGATTTTGCATTCCAGCCAAGAAACTTTGACCTAGAAAATGGAAGGCATTAGCCATCAAAACAGAGTCTGTCACTAAAAAAGAATTTTTTTCCACCATGAAAAAAAAAGTCCTTTGAATCTGCAATAATGTTTATTTTCACCCTACACCAAGATAAATTCAGAATGGGTGAATGACTTGAATATAAAGAGGGAAACTATAAATAAGTTAAGTGAACACAGAATAGTATACTTGTCAGATCTCTGGGAAAGAAAAGATTTTAAAACCAAGCAAGAGTTAGAGAAAATTACAAAATGTAAAATAAATGATTTTGATTATATCAAACTAAAAAACTTTTGTACAAACAAAAACAATGCAGCCAAAATCAGAAAGGAAACAACAAATTGGAAAAAAATCTTTATAACAAAAAACTCTGACAGGGGTCTAATTACTCAAATATACAAGGAGTTAAATCAATTGTATAAAAAAATCAAGCCATTCCCCAATTCATAAATGGGCAAGAGACATGAATAGGCAATTTTCAGATAAAAAAATCAAAACTATAAATAAGCACATGAGAAAGTGTTCTAAGTCTCTAATAATTAAAGAAATGCAAATCAAAACAACTCTGAGATATCACCTCACACTTAGCAGATTGGCTAAAATGAAAGAAGGGGAGAATAATGAATGTTGGAGGGGATGTGGCAAAATTGGGACATTAATGCATTGCTGGTGGAGTTGTGAACTGATCCAACCATTCTGGATGGCAATTTGGAACTATGCTCAAAGGGCTATAAAAGAATGCCTGCCCTTTGATCCAGCCATGCCATTGTTGGGTTTGTATCCCAAAGAGATCATAGATAAACAGACTTGTACAAAAATATTTATAACCGCGCTTTTTGTGGTGGCAAAAAACTAGAAAATGAGGGGATTCCCTCCAATTGGGAAATGGCCGAACAAATTGTGGTGTATGCTGGTGATGGAATACTATTGTGCTCAAAGGAATAATAAACTGGAGGAATTCCATGTGAACTGGAAAGACCTCCAGGAATTGATGCAGAGCAAAAGGATCAGAGCCAGAAGAACATTGTACACGGAGACCAATACACTGTGGTAAAATTGAATGTAATAGACCTCTGTACTAGCAGCAATGCAATGACCCAGGACAATTCTGAGGGATTTATGGAAAAGAACGCTACCCACATTCAGAGGAAGAACTGCAGGAGTGGAAACATAGAAGTAAAGCAACTGTTTGAACACATGGGTTGAGGTGGACATGATTGGGGATGTAGACTCAAATCTATCACACCAATGCAACTATCAACAATTTGGAAATAAGTCTTGATCAATGACACATGTTAAAATCAGTGGAAATGCATACCGGCTATGGTGGGGGAGGGGGTGTCGGGGGGGTGAAGGGGAAAGTAAGAACATGAATCATGTAACCATGTTAACTTTTCTAAAAATAATAATGTCTACTTTCAGTACTATGGTTTAACCGAGTAATGTTCATGTTTTGCATAGAGAAGAGAAAATGGAGCGTGGCATAGAGTAAGTCTTCTACCATTCTTGTTTCAATTTGGGGAGCATTTGACCAGCTTTCTGAGTGTTTCTATTTGATGTACCCCAAAATAATTTCATAGTCATATAGACAGAGGTCATCTTACATTTTCCTCATTTCACACATGAAGAAAGTGTGGCCAGAGAAGTTAAGGAAATTTGTTAGGATTCAACCTTCTTTCAGTAGCAGAGCAGGATTAATTCCTGGGTGTCCAGATATTGTGGTAGTGCTTTGGATTTAGAGTGAAGAAACTGAGTTTAATACAGTCTCAGACATTAACTAGCTTTGTGAACTTGGGTAAGTTATTTAAACTCTTACTTTTTTCTCATTGGTAAAATGGGAATGATAATAATACCTATAGCACTTAGCACTCAGTTTTGTTGTAAGGATTAAATGAGATAATATATGTAAAGTATTTTTCAAATCTTAAAGTGCCATGTACATGTTAGAGATGATTATTCTAATTCAACATGATGACCATCCATTAATATTGAAATAGATAATAGTAGGAATGTTATATTTGTAATAACTAAAAATGGTTCTGAGTTATAAACAACTTTTGCCATCATATATTTCCATAAAATAATGAAAACAATAAACCAATAAATTATATATTTAAAACACCTTAAAGTAAACATGAAATATGAACCTAATAACCTTTAAGGATTGGAAATGCTGTGAGATTTCCTTTTGACCTAAATGCCTTTTCTAAGAACTGTAATGCAACATGAATTTCTTCCACCGAGTCTCTGCTTTATTATCTGCTTGTTACACATGCTATGCAGGGGTGCCCTTCAGTTTATGGTTACTCCTGGCTTCACAATAAAGCTAACCTTCATGCTCCATTAGTCTCCTTATATTTCAGTGAAGGAATCTTAGGAACATGGGAGTATGTTAAAGCCTGAGTATGGGGGAGCTTTTTAACTATCCTTCCACAGTTTCTTTGGGTTGAGGTAAAATACTGGGTGGAAGATAATTGCTCTTCTAGTGGAAGAAAGTGAGTTTTTACTTTTAATAGAATGGGTACATATTTATCAAAGAACAGGAATTTTCTATATCTTAACCAAGATTATAATTTATCCAATTTTGAAAGATTTATTAAGCACTTGCTATGTTCTAGGCACTATAACTTGGTTCCAGGGATACGACAAAAGAAAAAAGTCCCTGACCTCAAGGAACTTCATTTTGATACAGAACTGACTTGAAACTCTTACAATAAGATTAAAATTATTAATAGGGTAAAGTAAATCACAAGCTAAGAGAAAATAATATGCTATGTCTTGTTATATATAATATATCACTTTAAAATCTTAGCAGTATTGATTCATGTCATAAGTGTTTTGAGTATCTGTTTTGTGGATCCACTGAAATCACCTTTCATATCAGGCTGGCCTTCCTCCTTTTACCCAATACTTTCCTAGATAACTTTTCCCTACTGTTTTCAGGTGTTTATTAAAAGGTCTGCATATATTAGCATCTCAAACTATATAAAGTATGGAAAGAAATTGCGTTGCCAAAAATATAATATGTATTCCCAAACACAATAGAAATATTTATTTTGTGTATTATCTGATATTTTGGGTTATCCATGCTCTACTCTATGAGTAACAGCTTGCTTCCAATTATCCATTTCAGTGATTTTAAACAGAATAGATGATTATAAATCATGGGATATAAACACCACTGGGATGCGGCCATGATTTGCCATAGAGAATAGTCCCAAATTATTGGGATGGAAGAGAGACTGACTGCAGGAAAATCATCACACTTGGGGTAGAAGGTGAACTTAACCTCTTATTTCTCTGTAGCTCAGATGGACTGAGGCAGTCTTTTATAGAGTAATATTCTGATTCTAGCCTTAGTGGTTGAAGTTGTTTGGATTTCTGGTAATGGCTTTTTTCACAAATGGTTAATCTAAAATTTGATACAATCCAGGGTAGTAGAAAGATGCAAAATTGTCTGTATTCTGAGTTTAACATAAATTGATAAACTATGAATGATTTCTGACTCTATCTCTATATGAATAAATTAGGGATAATAATACTTTCACTATTTACCTTGTTGGGACAGTTAGTTGGGACAGTAGATAAAATGCTGAGCCTAGAGTCAAGAAGACTCATCTTCCTGAGTTCAAATGTGGCCTCAGACACTTACTAGCTGTGTGAACTGGGGCAAATCACTTAACGCTTTTTGCCTCAGTTTCCTCATCTGTAAAATCATATGTAGAAGAAAATGACAAACCCCTTTAATATCTTCATCAACAAAACCCCAAATATGGTCACAAAGGGTTGAAATTGACTGAACAAAAAGTATATCTTGGTGGCAGATATAAATTGCTTTGTAAATTTTAAAGCTGTATTAAATATGAGTTATTCTTATCATAGGGGTCAGTATTTTTCTCTTTACTCTTTGCTTCTTCTATGTGTGTTCTCTTTACCTACTAAAGGATGTGACACATATAGGTGCTTAATAAATGCTTGTAGAGCAGCCAGGGTGCTATTTACACTAAATGTCTAAAATCCTAATTTTCCTCACAATACCTCCTAAGATCAGTTACAGTTTGCCCATGCTGAACTTCAGAATTTCCAGTAGGCCGTTCCACCTGATACCTTCCCAAGGAAGATAGTTGGTATTCTCCTGGTATAAGAATATTGAGCCTGAAGATCTGAAGGAATAAATACAAAGTTTACTGGATGATACTTTGATAATTATTGATTTTTCTGATTTGTATAGTCATATGAGTCATCATACTAATTCAGACATGACTATCTTCATTGTTTCTTAACTCCTATGGACCTTTCCTACTACTATTTATTTTTATGGGAGAAGATACTAACTACAAAATAATAAGCAAGAATTGAATTAGTTTCCACATTTAGTATAGTTTTGCAAGTCCTTCCATAATTTGTTTTAATGGTATTCTTAAATAATTTTGAATATTTATGTGTATAAAAACTACCTATAATCATCCACTAAACAGTTACCAAAATAGTCTTCCTAAATCATGGATTTCCATTTTATTTTTTTGCTTAAGATTGTTACTGCCTGCTGATTGCTTCCTGGATAAAATACAAATTCCTTAGATTGTCCCTTAAAAAACTTCACAATCTTTATTATTCACAAGCTATATTTTTCACTGATGTCCTATCTTACCAAGCTTCCTCCATCTTGTGTCTGGCAAAGTTGATTTTTGAACCCAAAGTCTAGACTCTACAGTATATATTTATTCCTACAAAAATCCACCTTAGAGTTAATCCAGGGCTTTCTTTTTTTAATGCATGAATTAGTGAAGAATATCATGTAGATCAGTGATTCCCAAAGTGGGCGCTACCGCCCCTTGGTGGGTGCTGCAGCGATCCAAGAAGGCAGTGATGGCCACACTTTTTTTTTGCATTACATTCTATTCTGAGTTCAATAAATAGCTTCATAATTTCCAGGGGGCGCTAAGTAATATTTTTTCTGGAAAGGGGGTGGTAGGCCAAAAAAGTTTGGGAACTCCTTATTTAGATGGAACTTAACTGCCTTTGCCTTCTCAAATATGCCTTCAAGAAATGATGAAGAGGTATATCTCTGAGGTTTCTTCTCTCTGAACATGATACTATGAGCTGATGCACAGTATATGCCAACATAGGTGGGGGAGGAGAAGAGCTAATGAATTTTTGAAATATGGTTTACCTAAAATGATTGCAAAGAAAAGTGGTGTCTTTGACTATTAGTAACATAAAAATCCCAAAGAAACTGGCCAAATATTGTACTGGATTATCTATAATAGCTCAGCACTTGTAGGTGTGATTTTGGTTGTTTCTCTGAACTAGTAAATCTAATGCTATTATATGCTTTAATCATTTATATAGGAAGACCTGGGATTAAATTCAAATCCTATTCAAATCCCACTTCATCATTATAATTTTAATGTCTGGTGAGGTTTTTTTTTTTCAGTTCTCTTGAATGCAAATTATATGTGTTAAAAGAGATAAATGACAATGTGAAATTCTCTACCTGACCACAGGATTTGCCCACTATAAGCCACAGGCTATTGCTTAAAAAGTTTTTTTCTACTATACTCTACAGATGCAACCAAAGTATAGCTTAAGGGCAAATTGTAAGGATAAATTTTCAATTTCTATGTCAATCTCTTGCTTAGGGATTCTAATTAGGGCCAATTTTCCCCCTTTTTAGTTGTAGAGCTATAGTTATTAAAAACATGTATTATCCTTTCACAAACAATCATTCTTTGTCACTTCTAAACCCACTACTTGTGTGGCCTTGCACAAGTTTAAGTCATGCAACCGCTCTGGGCCTTAATGTCCTCATCTGTAAAATCAGGAAGCAGGAAGTCCCTCCTAGCTCTAAATCTATGGAGACAAGTATTTGAGAATGGAAAGATCCCTGGACTTCTCAATTTCTTTTTTTTTTCCCTAGAAAAATTGCCATAGTGTTTGTCAGACTGCATCACAGACATGAAGACAATTCACTTTTTAGCTAAAAGCCAACTCTAGGATGTATTGTAGGAGGGCAGTGGGTTGAGGGGGTGAATGAGGTGAGACACTACATATGGTTCTAATGATTTTGCTAAGAATCATTTAGTTTTGAAATAATAAAAAATTTCCTTAGGTGTAAATGAAGAAAAATACAGCAAGTTCTCTGCCCTTTGAGAATAAAGAAATATTTTAAGTACTGTGGTCTGACACTATATCATCCTTCTGGAGTAAACACCTTTTAGAAATGTGTTGATTATTCACTAAGTATCTTTGCATGGGAGATACAGTAATTGTGTAGTGTCAATGCCTAACTGACTGTCCACTGAAAATGCCTATTATTAATGACTCCTTATCTTGTTGTCTAAGATAATCTTATGACTCCATAATTCTAGCCACCAACCTTTTCAATGTGAAGGAAAACTTATTGAAAAGAAATGCTCTTATTACAAATGTTTTATATGTTGTAAAACTGTCTAAATACTCTGAACATGGAATATGACTATGTAGGCAATCCCTGACTTATTAACTCTCAATTTACCTATGTATATGAGGGGTAATTTCATATTCCTATCCTTGTATCCTGCTCCACACCCCAACTCATCTTCTTTCACTCCTATAATTCACATTACTATTCTTGTTCAAAATAAAAATAGAGCTTTTGAAGAATCTGTGACTTTGAACGAAATAATTCAGAAATTGTAAAACAATAGAAACAAAGTGACTTGGAGTAATGCTTCTCAAGAAAGTCTGACTTTGTGGATAGGTGGATGGCTCAGTGGATTGAGAGCCAGACCTAGAGCTGGGAGGTCCTCGGTTCAAATCTAGCTTCAAACACTTCCTAGCTTTGTGACCCCGGGCCAGTCATTTAACCCCCATTGCCTAGCCCTTACCACTCTTCTGCCTTGGAAACAATCTACAGTATTGATTCTAAGATGGAAGGTAAGGGTTTTAAAAAAAGTGAATTTCCTACCAGTTGCCCTCCACTCTGCGCCAAATACCCAAAATATTGTTGACTGTTATTACCCAGAATGGCATCTATTTCATATTGATATGAGTTAACACATACTCTTTTTGAAAAACAGAAATAGGAAGATTAAAGAGCTACTGAACATTCATAAATCAGTATAAATTAGTCAGATAATTTCCTAAAATCTGAGCTAGCTACACTGAGAAAATAAGTGTTTTTGATAATGGGGAATACAGGTGGAAAATTCTGGAGCTTGTAATTCTTTGGAGGGTAGAGTAGGATTGGATGAAGTGTTATTATAGTGGATGTTAGGCAACAGACAGAGGACTTAGACTAAACTATAGACTTAGGTGTCTAAGGCTAAAGTCTAGAAATGAATGAACATCAGAAGATTCATATATGTTGTGTATAGTGTATGAGCATTTATTTAGCCTAGATTTATTCTATCTTACATGCTTGCGTACCCTGGTCAGGCAAAGTCAACTCCTCTGAAACTTACAATACAATGTATGGAAATTTGAGATAATATTAACAAACAGGTGTGATATAGTAGAATAAATGCTTGCTGGGGAGCTAGTGCAGATAGAAATCCTGATTCTTTTTTGTTTGTTTGTTTGTTTTTTACTTAGTACTTTTGTGTTCATGGGTAAGTCAGTGTCTGAAACTGTTTCCTTACTTGTAAACTAAAAGAATTGGGCTGGATAACCCCCTGAGGGAGGTCTCATCCAGCTTTCAAGCTTTGATCCTTTAAAAAAATACTAAAATTTGTAGGAATATGGCTTTTGTCTTCAAAATATTTCTCTATGTCTTTCTTGATCTGTGACATGGCTGAGGTATTAGTAGGGCTCTGTCTTCTGTCTTCTCTGAGGTGTGTGTGGTCCACAATCAAATTCTGCAATTCTTGGAAAACAGGACAAAAAGCACATCAAGAAAGGGATCTGAATTATGCTGCAAAGCATGTTTCAGATACAGTTTCTGAGACTTTATCCTCCATAACCAAAGTCAGAACCTCATGACCTAATTGCAGAGTTCAGTAATGACCATCTTTTTGATAGACAAGGAGTTTTTTAATAGATAAGAAGTTTTATTGTAGTATGAGAGTACCTGGGTTCTGAGAGCCTGTGAAAAAGGAATTTCCATTTAGTAAACATTTATTAAGGAACTACACTACTTTAGGTCCTGGGGTTAAAAACAAAAAGGTCCTCTCAAAGAGTTTATAATATATTGGGAGATCGAAGAGAATTATAGGAGCATAACAAAGACAAACTTTATCATTTCAGTATTTTTCTTAGGACCAGTCTTGTATTCAGGAAAGAAAGAAGTTAATTTTCCATTTCTCTTCTTTCCTCTTATATAATATGCTACATGCTTTTAGAACCTAGAATTTTATATTCTACTTTTAGGACAATAATTAGGCTATGTTTAGGGTTCAGTGGGTATTTGAAAACTACTCTGTGAACCAAACAACTATTTGTAACATAGTTTTACATGCAAAATAAAAATTTTAATAGCTTATTTACAAATATACTTTCATAATCTAGCCTGTCCACAATCTGTAGAGTACCTATTAACAAGGCCATGAATTATTTATTTTTATTTTTAAAAATCAAAAGTATGAGAACTTATTTACCTTCATGAAATTTTTTTCCCGTTCAAAGTAGTTACCTTAATATTCTATGTACCATAGTGCTACCATTGCTAGATGAACTTTTGTAATTTCTTTCTATGTGAGGCGGTTTACAAACTGTAAGAGAAAATAATTTACTACTTAGTCATATTTTATTTTTGACTAAATACAATATTACCTTATTTCCTGAGTTGAGCCTTAAACTTATTCACTGGCCCTAAATCTGAATCACTTTTGGGTATTTCTAAAAATCAAATGAACCTTCAATGAAAAGAAGTTTGTCACCATTGTGAAGCCTACTTTTCTCTGAACTAACACTCTCCTCTACTGTCATTTTGTCCTTGGAGATTCCTGGAGAGGAATCATATTTCTCAATCTCATATTTTCTCAGAAAAAGGGCCAACTCATTGACCATCTCTACCCTGAAATCTGGACTGATTTCTTTAGTCAGACATTATTTCCCCACTTTTTGAATTCTTCAGACTACTCTCATTCATTCTATGAATATAATAATCTTCTACTTTTTATTATATTTATTTGTAGAAGCAGTCTGATGTTATGGACAAAGAACTAGTCTTGGGGGTAGGAAGAGCTGAGTTTAAACCCAGACTCTGACATACACTGACTGTGTGATCTTAGGTAAGTCACTTAGTTTATTTATCCTCTAGGCAACTCTAAAGATAAGTTGAAGAATAGTCATTAACCTGCATTGATAGAGGGAGTTCTTCCATCTTGGCATCCATCACTTTAATAAAATTATAAGAGTAATATCTACCCCTAGATAGATAGATCAATGAATAAAGCACTTACTATGAGCCAGGCACTCTAAAAGCAATAGGGATGGAAAGCAAACAAAACAGTCTCTACCCTCAAGTTAAATTCTAATGGGAGAATCTCAATTTATAGATGCCTAATACCTGAGGGTAGAGAATATATTCCTTATGATCCAAATATTTCCATTGCCTTACACGTAGTAGGTGATTAATAGGTCTTTGTTGAATTGAATTGAAATAGGCTTGGATGGCAATCCATCCATAACTAGAGTTTAAAAATCTTCATTCAATTTTATTTGGAGTACAGGGAGTTTTTCCAAATGACTCCTTTGATGAATAGTACATATTTGGCTATGTAAGTTCTTTTATTTTTTTTAGGGGAAAAATCATAACAATGAGCTATTCTATGGAAGGGTAGCTATATAGGCAAATCACTACATCTACCAGCTCTTGGCAATGGCTCACTGATTTCAAGCCTTCCTGGCAGGTCATTCTTAGTGGGGCTTCCCTCACCCCCTATCATTGACTAAAACAACACTAACAATAACAAGCCACCACCTAGCAGTCTGAACCATTTTATCTTGGTAAATGACTCATCTTTCCCTGTATTACCTTTCAGGAGGAACCCTAATGTCTTCAGCATACCGTGGATACAAGGGGAAGATTCTTGGTTACTTAGATAGGGAACCTGCCATATCAATGTCTGCCTAGCAACTGAAAGGTGACATAGAGAGCCTCCTTTTCAACCCATTTCCTCTTGATGAGAGGAAGGGATTCTCCTGCGAGTTATTACCTGAAATAATACCATATGGTAAAATGTAAACAACATCTGCATATTCATGTAATAATTTCATCTGTTTAATTAGTTCCAGCAAAGCAGTTTACCCTCTGAGGCCCTTGCTGTCAGCTCTGCGCTCATACATCCATGCCCTGCTGTCGAGCTTGACAGCCTTCTATTGTTCATTCACTGCTTCCACCTCACCAGTTAATGTAAGTGAATCTTTTGAGGGGTGGAGAGCCTGTCCCTATTGATCCACATATATGGTATGGGGGGGAAGCTTGTCAGCCTAGCAAAGGGATACTAAAGACAAATTTGACAGATATGATGTAGCTGTAGCAGTGGTGGTGGTTTCTTTTAAAAAAATTTTTCCCAAGAAAGTGTGAGCATAACAGAGCTCTTGAGGAAGAATGGGTTTTAATTCTTTATTCTTTGAACAAAGTGAGAGACTTTCAAGGCAGACTAATAAAACTAGGATTCTCATTCTACTCTTCTATATCTCTGTGCCAACCTAATGACAGCACAGTTGTTCTGTCAAACATTGAGCCCTAGAGGGCTATAGGAAGGGGCCAGCCAGATTTTTGGAATTGTGAGTCAACATTCATTGTGGATGAAGTTGAAGTGTAAGATCTAATGCAAATAAAAATATTTCTAGAAATCTTTTAAGAGATGGAAATTTTATAAAACAAGAATTCATCAATCACTGAAAATGGTTACACATACTCACACATATAGTTAGTTGTGAACTATTATTCTCCTCTTTCTTATTTACTTATTTAAATTTAGCAGCAGTTGTATGAGGGTATGTGAGTGGTAGTACAGAGGTCTTTGAACTAACTCTTTTATCTGTAGAATTCTGATGTGGAGGTCATAATGGCCCAAACCCTTTACAATGAAGAAGCTTAGAGATGCCTATTGGCTTATCTAGACCCAAGTCAGCCTCTACATTCTCTTATTATCAGACAGGAAACAATATTTGATCTTGCCTCGATGGGGCTGATTTTGTATCAAGTCCTTGCCATCTTTAATCACTTGGCAATAGTTCAGAGAAAAAATTGAACTCCTGGAGTACATACATTTTAGCACTTAATTTCCTTCCATATTGATAAACCTTTGGCATCACTTTACAATAAAGGAAAGTGGCATCTTCTCTCCTGCCGGAGCTGTTTCTGAATATAAGGATGTACTAAATAAACCTATTTGATTAACCCACTTCCACCTCTTCAGTTCTCTGTGCTTCCTAAACATCTAATGGGAATTCCTCTTGACATATTTGACCTCTCATGTTGTCCCTTCTCCCCCTCAATTTAATAAGCAGAGCAAATAGGGGTGGTGAAGGTAGTATGCATGTATAGCAGCTGTTGAGTTAGCCTATAGGAAGCATTCCAAGAAGCTTGATCCCAGAGCACCCCTGGACAATTCAGGGCTTCAGTGTAGTGTGGAAATGATGAACTTCTCGAATGCTTCTAGATATATGATGGTCTGACAGGAAAGGAACTTGCTACTTGGTATGACACAGAAAAACTTAAGTGTTCCCCTCGTCTTCCCACAACTGGTGACGTAAGCAGTGGATGTGTAGGGTACTGCATCCATTAAAAGGAGAAGCATAAAAACTAATTGGGAGGAGTTCAGAGATAAGATGGTGGATTAAAGGCAGCAACACAGGTGAATTCACTCAATATTCTCTTTTAAACAATTTTAAAACAATGCCTCAATTAAAATTTTGGAGAATAGGAGCCAATAAAAGGTCAGGGTAAGACATTTTTCTAGTCTCAGTAAACTTGGAAAGTTGGCAGGTGAAGTCTTTGACACTTGGGTTGTGGCTTGTTCACAGTTCATACAAAAGGAGAAAGCAATAAAACTTGCTACCATTACTGCTGCTGCTGGAGCTTTTAACTCAGAAACCTTAAGGTGGTCAGAAAGAGATTACAAGGAATCTGTTGATTTACTGAGCACAGCTAGCACTATTTTGCTATTGACATGTAGTTCTGGGTTGTAATTTCAAAAAAAGGAGGACAACTTGTGGCATGGACCCTGGTAATAGTTCCAAGGCAGAAAGAAGCATTTGTAAGACAGTTTCAAGAAAGAAGTGGCTTATTCAGAATTTCAGGGCTGAGAGAAGTTCTAGTGTTTGGGACTTTTGAGAAGCATGGGTTTTCCTGATTAAAGATCAGAGTGTAGACCACGAGAGCCTTGACCACGAGTCTCCCTAAATAAGTCTTTTGTAAGCACTAAAAACTTGCTCTGAAAACATAAGCAGCTGAAAAAAGCCTAAGCTTAGCCAGTGTCTCTATATCTGTAGGAGATATAGCCCAAATTTAATATAAAGTTTAAGGTAAAAAAATAAGCTTGAAAAATGAGCAAACAAGAAAAAAATATCTTGACCATAAAAAGCTATCATTGTGGCAGGTAAGACTGAGACACACTGAGAGTGTGAAAGCAGCCATAAGCAAGTCTCAAAGGAAAAAAATACTAATACATCCATAAGAATTCTTGGAAGAGCTAAGGAAAAAGATAAAAGTAATAGAGAGAAAAATAGGAAATGAAATGAGAGTGATACTAGAAAATTATAAAAAGATAATTAACAATTGGTAAAAGTTACAAAATATTTAAAAATAACAACTTTAAAAAATCAAAATTGGCATAATAGCAATAGTGGTTCAAAAATTAACTGAAGAAAATAAGTTTTTAAAAATCAGAATTGGGCAAGCAGAAGCTAATAAATCCATGAGACATCAAAAAACAAAGTAAAAAAAAAGAAAAACATTGAAATAAGTGTGATATACCTCAGCAGAAAAACAATTGGCCTGGAAAATACATCAAGGAGAGAGCATTTAATAATTACAGGACTACCTAAAAGGCAGGATTAAAAAATGAATTAGACATCATATTTCAAGAAATTATAAAGGAAAACTGCCATGATATCTTAGATCTAAAGTATAAAATAGACCCTGAAAAAATCCACCAATCATCTTCTGAAAAAGACCCCAAAATAAAAATTCCCCAAAAAGAGAATAGCCAAATTCCAAAACTCCCAGGTCAAGAAAAAAATAATAAAAACATCCAGAAAGAATCAATTCAGATATTATGGCGTCATCATCAGGATCACTAGTCAAGATTTAGAAGTTTTCACATTTAAAGAGTGAAAGACTTGGGATATAGCATTCTGGAAGGCAAAAGAGTTATGATTATAATCAAGAAAAACATCCAAGAAAACTGAGTATAATCCTTTTAAGGAAAATGAATATTTAGTCAAATAGTGGAATTTTTATGAATTCCTGATGAAAAAATCAGAGCTGAATAGAAAAATTCAAACACAAGTCTCAAAAGAAGCATGAAAGAGAAATCATAAAGTATTCAATAAAGTTAAGGTATTTATGTTTCTATATGGGAAGATGAATCTGAAGACCTTCATCATTATTAGGACAATTAAAGGAATCTGCATAGGAGGGGACACAGATATGAGTTAATTACATTGTGTTGATCTACCCCCAAAAAGAATGTAGCAGTGAGAGAGAGAGATATACACTAGGAGAAGGGGGAAAAGAGAGGTATGATAGGGCAGATTTTTTCAAATAAAAGAGTCACACAAGGAAGATTTTTCACAGTAGAAGGGAAAATAGGGGCAGGGGCAATTCTTGAACCTACTCTCATCAGAATTGGTTCAAAAAAGGAAGAATATACACACAAACACTCAGTAGTTTATAGAAATATATTTTGTCCAATAGGCAAAGAAAAAGGGAAAGGGATAAGAGAAACAGGAGGATGATTACAGGAAGGGCATGAACTAAAATCAAAATGGACTTTTGAAGAGGGATAAAATAAAAGGAGAGAGAAAATAAAACAAAGAAAACTGGATGAAGGGAAATACAGTTAGTGATTATTACTGTGAATGTGAATGGTATGAACTCACCCATAAAGTGCAAGCAGATAATAGAATGGATTAAGAACCAGAATACAATGATAAATTTTTACAAGAGTCACACTTGAAACAGAAAGATACACTCAGATTTAAAACAAAGGGCTAGAAAAGTGTCTAAGTGTCTAATATGCTTTCACTGAAGTAAAAAAAAAGGCAGGGGTAGCAATCATGACCTCAGATAAGACAAATCCAAAATTAGACCTAATTAAAAGAGAGAATCAGAGAAATTATATTTTACTAAAAGTATCAAAGACAAGTAATATTAAAAAATTATAGCAAATTTCTCTGATAAAGGCCTCTTTTCAAATTCATGAAAATTAAAGCTATTCCTTAAATTGTCAAAGGATATGAACTGGCATTTTTCAAAATAAGAAATCAAAGATATCTATAGTAATACAATAAAATACTCTAAATTACTATGTTTTAGAGAAGTACAAAATATATAAACTCTATATTACCACTTCACAGCTATTAGAAATTACAAATGATGGAGGGGATGAGATATACTAATACAAATTGGTATATTAATGAAGTATTGAAGGAGAAGTGAACTCATCCAACCATTCTGGAGAATAATTTGGGACTAAGATTAAAGAGGTAGAAAACTGTGCATACTTTTCACCCAGCATTACCACTACTCATTCAGAGTCCAAAAACATAAAAGGAAAAGAACATGTAAATACAAAAATATTTATATCAGCTCTTTTTCTGGAAGCAAAGAATTATAAATCAAGGGAATTCTTATCTTTTGGCAAATGGGTGAACAAATTGTGGTACTGTGATCCCTCACCTATCACAGGAGTTACATTCCAGAGGCCCCTGCAATAGAAGAAAATCTGTGAAGTAGCATCATTATATTTATTTTATTATTTATCTATATTTTAAGGCTTTATAAATCTTTCCCACTCATCTATAAACCTTTTCCACAATCTTATTAACCTTTTCCACATTTTAGAAACATAGTCAATCAGTGCTCAGGATACAGAACACTGCACTGTGGTTGGTCATCTTTCACTCCATCAGCCAATGTTATGCTTGTAAACTTGTGCAAGCAGTAGTGGCATACTACATTTCCATTTTTATAGTATAGTATTCATCCATAAAATCCCATGATATAGTGAAAACTCTGTGATACAGAATTAGATATATATTTTAAAAAAACCTTTGATACAGTGAAGTCATGATAAGTGAACCACAATGTAGCAAGGGACAACTGTATGTGATTATGACAGAGTAGTATTGTGCTATAACAGATGATAAAGGGAAGGCAGTTTCAGAAAAAAAATGTGGTAGTACCTATGTTAACTGATACAAAGTGAAGTGAAAAGAACCAGAAGATCATTGTTCATAGTAACAGCAATTTTAATGATGATCAGTTTTGAAAGACTTGGTTACTTTGATCACTACGATGATCTCAGACAATTTCTTTTTTTTTTAAACCCTTACCTTCCGTCTTAGAGTCACTACTGTGTATTGGCTCCAAGGCAGAAGAGTGGTAAGGGTAGGCAATGGGGGTCAAGTGACTTGCGCAGGGTCATATGGCTGGGAAATATCTGAGGCCAGATTTGAACCTAGGACCTCCTGTCTGTAGGCCTGACTCTCAATCCACTGAGCTACCCAGCTGCCCCCAATCTCAGACAATTTCAAAAGACTTAGGGTGAAAAAATTCTATCTACTTCCAGAAAGAGAACTGATGAATTCTGATCTGAGTTCAGATTGAAGCATAATATTTTCACTTCAGTTTTTTTTGCAGTATAATATAAAAACCTACTTTGCTTGGCTTCACATATATGGTTGGTATGATATTTCTTGCCCTCTTGCTGAGTAAGAGGGTGGGTGGGAAGGAGAACAACAATTTAGAATTAAAAAAATTTAAAGTATGTTAAATGTAAATTAATTATATTCCATATGTATGAGTCTTTCTCTGTCTATCCCTATCTATGACAGCTTTTGGCTGAGCCTCTTTTGCTTTCAGTCTCTTGAGAATTAGGAACTTGATTGGTCCTCTACTTCTAGAGTGTGGGGATAGGGGGGTTGTGCTTTTCTACTACTAGCATTCTCACATGAATTAGGAAAGCTCATCTCTAGTTCTCTATTTTCCTTTTTGCATTTCTTTTCCTGTATAGATGACAAATAGTTTTGAGGTAGATGTTTCCAAACTACTAGACAATCTCATGAATTCCATGTTTTGTGAGTGGAGATGATTGATAGAAGATCTTTTTGCATGAGAAAGGATAGACAGAAATGAGATGATTGGGCTGTGGGAATTTTACTAGCAGACATATTGGGAGTCAATTGGGCAATACAGAGCTGAGGTGAAATACAATATGCCTAGTTATCAGTTCTATAAACTTCTTTATTTTCTGGTAAAGTTTAAGTATCAGGGTTCCAGGAGGTTTTTACAATACTTTATAAGTTGTTACAGAATCTTGTTGTGCCCCCCCCTTTTTATCAAATGCACACTTAAAAGCGTTCTGCATTTAACATTCCTTTCATAGGTAGGAAATATGTGAGGGGAGACCAGTCTGTGCATTCAGATCATAAAACATGTACAATACATGCTGCCTATTTACTCAGCCTGATTCTTTAACTTGAAACCCACCAATAGAAAAAAATGGCATTTTAATTCTTTTTTGAGTCAGACTATGACTGCACAGTAGTCAAATTTCTGTTTGTTTCCTTCTAAATTAGACCAAATTCTTTGTGATAACTTTTATTTGAATGTTTTTATATTAATACCTGTTGTATGCCTTCCCCAATATTAGTAATAGAGCTGATATGAGAAGTATGGATTTTGCATCCTTAGAATATTGATTATAGCTCATAAAAGGGCTTTTTTCTTTTCCATTTTACACAAATCTCTACTTACGGTGAGATTCCTATGGACTGTAAATTGCCAGTTCATATGATAATGTTTGCCTCAACCCTAAGATACTTATTCGGAGGGCTGAATCTCTTTTGTGAGTCCCATACATGTTTAGGGAGTAGGGGAAGGAATAAGCATTTAAATAAAGCCCTATATGCTAAGCACTATGCTAAATGCTTTACATATGTTATCTAATTCTAATCCTGTTCAGTCTTAGAATTTCATTTTTATTGATCTTGATGTGGTAGGAATTCAGGCAAATTTTTGGATAGTGTATGGTATAGGGAACCAGATGAAATCTGCTCGAATCTTGAACTCTTGAGAAGTAGTCAGATATCCCTTAGATCAGTGATGGGCAAACTTTTTAAAGAGGAGGCCAAAGGAAAGGAAATACTCATCTGGTAGTCTGTTTCTAAGGCAACTCTTTTGAAGTTTCATTGTATTGTATTCTACTCATTGTCTTTGTCAGATTAGGAATAATGTCGCCTGGCCAGATAGAACATTTCAGGAATAGGGGACTAAATTATCAGTTTGGATGGGGTCTAGGAGAGTGAGATCAGAGATGATGCAAATACTCATTCTATGCCTAGTCAGTATTGTACATTGAGAGTAGTTATAACTCCTCCTTTTGAGAAAAACCTACATGTATGTCAAAACCCAAGTTTTAAATAATTTGACTCTTGGGTTTTCAGTGTGGAATTTTAATGAGCCAAATAGAGTGAGAAAAAGTTTTTGGCTCTACTTTCATTAGAGTCCAAATTCTTCTATACTTGAAACTGGTAGAATTATATAACTAGATCCAAAGTAATGGGGCCTCTTTGTGAATAATGGTGTTTAAACAATATCCTTTGTTCTATGGGCACAGCAGCAGTTGCATAAGCTTATAGATTCTTGTATTTTTTCATGGGAAATGTCACAAATATGTGATAATTTTATCCACTGGAATTTCTTCCTTAAGCCTAATTTTATTTAGTCCTAATTATAGTAAATTATTACTTCTATACTACATAGTAGAATTGTGGAATAAAAAAAGAGTATTAAGTTTGGTGTCAGATATTCTGGGTTTGAATCTCAGCTCTGCTACTTACTATGCAATTTAGAGAAATTCATTTTACATTTCTGGGCCTATTTCCTCATCTATAAAATGAAAGGGCTATTCTAGGTGACTTTTGGAAGTAATTTTCCTCTCTATTTCTTTTTTTGTTCTTATTAAGGATGTACCTAACAATGAAGGGATAAGATATATATATATACACATATACATATATATAAACATATATATACATACATACATATATGTGTACATATTTTTTCTCCTTTTATGGAAGGTTACAGCTATATGACTATACTTTGGAAGACATACAAAATGGTGACATTCAGTGAAAATAAACATTATCTTTTATGATAGTATATGTAATTGATAAAGTCAAATAACAAATAATTCAAAATACTAAAGAAAATGAAAATAATTTGTGAACACAAATTTATAAAATTCTTAAGTATCTGTTTTTTCTTTGGTAAAATTTTAGACATAAATATTGTCACTTTTGTTTGTATGTTCATATAATTTGCAAAGACTTTAAAGAATGTCTAGGATACTTTGTATAAGAGTAACTGAGGTCCACATAAATTGTGTTTTTTAAATTACCTATATTGAGAACAAAGTCATATTTTAGTCCCTTTGACTTTAAGATGATAGAATTCAAATACCACAGAGATTATTCAGTCTTTAGACAAGAGGAAATGTTGATTTGTGAAATAGCTCATAACTAACTAGTGGTAGAATGAGAAGCTACAAAGCAGATCTTCAGATTTCAAATCCCAAGTCTTCTTCTAATACTCAACAAATATTTAAAAAAATATTCATAGTGTCTCAGCACTGTGCCAAGTGCTAACGATGAAAAAAAAGGCACGCAAATTCCTGCCTTCAAGGAGTTTATATTCTAATGAATTCTAATTCTACCCATTACTTTTGCTTTTCTCTTCGACTTTCTTGAGATTTCTTATTTTGACCTAAAATGAATGAGTAGCAAGAAACATCATTTCCCCCTACAATAAAGAGACATTGGCCTGCCTCATAAGGAGGCTGTTCTCCAGCTGGGGAAGAAAATGTGGACTATCTGCTAGATCCTTATTTAAACCAATTATTTTTATAAGCTAAATTCTATCCCTAATTGTTTCAATGCAATTGAGGGAAATGAAGTACTTAAATCTCTATCTGAATATCCTAGGGAACACTTCATTCATCCTGCCCTAGTGATGACTTTGGCTAGGTGCTGGGAATATAAAGACAGAAGTGATAAACAGTTCTGGCCTTCAGGGAACTAAAATAATATTATCTTGCTACAGATACTTTATGATGAAAATTTTAAAATCAACTAAAACCTAAGAAACCTCATTAAACATGAAGTGGTCCTTCCATTTCTACTTGTCAGTGGTAAGGATTGCACCCAGCTTCAAACTAACTAGAAGTTGTGACTTAAGTTGTCACATTGCCTTGCATTTTTCAGTAGATTTCCCCCTTTTCCTAGGAAAAATTCTTCAACTAATGGAAACATTTTTACCCCTCAAAGTAAAACAAAATTGTTCCTTTCAGCTACTCTCTCCATTAAGTGGCTCATATGTGTAGATATTTATGCAGTCCTAGAAGTGCTGCCTAAATTAGCCCTCAAAAAAGTCAATTATACTTTTAAAGCTACTGTCTATAATTGTTATGGTCTCCTTGTGCTTGCATCCAAATTGTTTCTAATGGGCATTTCAGGGCATGGGGGTTAATGGTGTTTTAGTGAGACAAAAATGCTGGCTAAAGCAGGGTTAATTTATCAAAATAACTTTGCATGGTATTGTATCCAAGCAATTTCAGTCTTCCCAAAGTCTATTTAACTGGCAGCTAGTTTCTCATCTTTAACAGCACTATTAAGTGATTTATGCTACTCAATTGCTTTATTGTTGTAGCTTTCGTTTAAATAATTGTTTTAGATGACTTGGGCATGATTCTACTCAGACCAACTTTACAGTCTCCATTTCTTTTTTAGAGGATTAAACGAACTCCAGTTGACAAGAAGTCAAGCCTTAATTAGGCTACTCTCTGTCTTTCTTCCTCTTTTCGTGTTTTTTTTTTTTTTTTTTTTTTTGCTTTTCCTTTTCAGATAATTGTGATAAGGGAAACACCCATGTCACGATTCACTGGTGTCTGACTAATCCAATGGTGTTCACCATGGCATTGCCCATGATCAATAACTAATTTTCAAAGTAGCATTTCTTTCCAGTGCTCCTTGTTAAAAAATTGCTTTTGGCTGAGAGAGGAGGAAAAAGGTCATCACTTTGACATCGTCACAAGTCTTTCAAAATCCAGTGGGCCGTCCAATTGAATTACTGTCCTAAACTAATTGATATAAATTTGAACAGAAGAATGCTTGTTACTGCAGAATGTCATAATGATATCCTTGGCAAGAACACGTCAGTGATGGGGGAGGAGGGACATCAGGCACCAATTACAAAACATGCAGACACTGCTCTGGAATTGGAGGTTGGAAAGAAAGCAAATGGGGAAAATCTCACTCAGTTGCATTGCCTGTTCCAGATTTATTAGGAAAACCAAGGAAGAATCCTACAAATTCCCTCCTTTCTATATTTATCAATGTTTTAACTTAATTTTTAATCTAACATCATTTCTATTCCCTCCCTCCCACCCCTTTCATAAAGAAGGAAAGCAAAATGAAAAACAAAATACTTGTAACAAATATGCGCAGCCAAGCAAAATAAATATCTAAGTTTGCTTATGTCCAAAAATATGTCTCATTCTGCATATTTAGCCCATCACCTCTTGTTCAGGTGATGGGTAATTTCTTATCATTGGTCTTCTGGAATCCTGGTAGGTGATTGTGTTGAAGAGAGTACTTAATTTTTCAGAGTTAAAATTGACATTAAATAATAAAATAGGTTCCTTTGAAAGATTATTCTCTGTCTAAAATGTGATAACTTTGAAAGTATTTGAATGTTACTAGCTATCTGGTCCTGAGGCATTTTATACAGAAACTGATAGCTTTTGTTTTAGAGAACCTAGTACAGACATTTGTTCCTGTGAAAATATTAGCAGAAAGTCTGGAGAGAGCAAAAATTAAGCGCTTTTCCCCCAATGGAGTATCCAGAGAAGAGGCTAATGACAGGAGAGCTAATAAGACAGTTCCCCACAGGTCATCTTTCATGGTAGCATGCTTCCTTTTCCTTAAACATGAGATTCATCTTTAAAATTCTACAAATATCAGTGTTTGCCAGAAAAGTAGAATGCAGGGAAGGGCTTTTGTGCAGTTATAAAGTAAAAAAAAATTTCCACCTCTCTACCAACAGTACTTGAAAAAAGACTTCTTTGATGCTTCTGGGAAGGCATTGTAGGCATTTATAATAATGATAAAAAATGAAAATACCATGCAGTAATTTAGTGCCTACTTTTTATTGACAATTTCTTTAAATCATATAGATATATGAAGATGCTAATTCTTCTTTTCCTATTACAACAGAAATGATATATATTCAGTGAAATATGTATGGGAAAGAACATTAGATAGAGTCAGAAGAGAAGAATTTTATTTCTCTCATCTACCCCTTTCTAGTTACGTTACCATGGGCAAGACTTGAGCCTCTGTTTGCTCCTCAATAAGGTGGAGATAATAGTTTTTGTCCTGCCTACCTTATGGGATGTTTTTCAAGGATCTAACGAAATAACGCAAATAGCATTTTTCAAAACAAGATCACTATACAAATGTGAGGTAAAAATATTCACTGTAATTTTAAGTATACTTTTTCCCAGTCTCTTGATGTGCATTTTTTATCATGATAAATTTTTAAGATTTCTTTTATTCATTTCTTTCCCATTTTCATATGGAATTTAAGAACTCATTAAAAAGTTTTACTATGCTTCCTAGTCCCATTGAATATTATCCCTTATTCTACATTCCAATTAAAATGGCCTTATTTATGTTCCTTACATGTAATACTTTGTCTCCCATCTACATGCTTTTGCTATGGCCATCTGATAATGCCTACAATACATTTCATTTCTACTTCTGCTTAAATGAATCTTAATCCTCCTTTGAAATACAGTTCAGGCATCAACTTCTAAATGAAGCCTTTCCTGTTTCCTGAATTGCTAGTGCCCTCCCCCACAAAAAGATTGTTTTTTATCTCCTTTTTTTTAAAAGCCTTACCTTACATCTTGGAGTCAATACTGTATATTGGCTCCAAGGCAGAAGAGTGGTAAGGGTAGGCAAGGGGGGTCAAGTGACTTGCCCAGGGTCACACAGCTGGGAAGTGTCTGAGGTCAGACTTGAACCTAGGACCTCCTGTCTCTAGGCCTGGCTCTCAATCCACTGAGCTACCCAGCTGCCCCTAACTACTTTGTATTTATTTCTATTTTCACCAGATATTTAATTCGAATGTGTGTGTGTGTGTGTGTGTGTGTGTGTGTGTGTGTATTTGGATCCTCCATTAAAATATAAAATTTTTGCTGATAAGAATTTTTTCATTTTTGTAAGTTGTATCCTCGGTGCCTAGCACAGTGCTTGGCAAAGAATAGGTGCTTCAGAAGTTGTCTATCTAAATGCATGTCAGAATCTTTACAATAATTATTCTTCATCTATTTGGTTTTTCTTGCATGAACAGTTAAGCCAAATTCATTGGATTAATTTTATATATATTATTTCTCTATATATAGATATAATAGATAATAGATATAATAGTTATAAATACAGAATATATAATCTATATGTATACATATATAGATAGATCTCATCCACTAAGACTCTAATATGTTTTGGCATTTCATGTTTTCAGTAAGATGTCAAACATAAAATGGAGCATCTTGAGAAGCTTATCCATTTTAGAGAATTTATCTTCAAATTTGACTCTTTGTCAAATTTGTATAGCTTTCATGACAGTGATGAATATATTTGGGGAGTGTATATTCCCATGTTTTATGCCTGGTATATTATTAGTGATAATTGAACAAAATTTTCTATATCATAGCTTCCATGGAATTCCTCTGTGATCCAGCGTCATTGGTTTTCTCTCTGTCCCTCACGTATGCCATTACATTTCCAATCTTTGTGTGTGGTCTTCATCTATGTTTGGAAGACTCTTTCTCTTTCCCTCCACTTCATAGAATTTCTCTCTTTTTTTTCAAGTCAGCTCAACCACATCTTTTAAACAGAGCTTTTCCTGATCCATTCCAACCACAAATATTTTCCTTCCTTAACTATCTTGTATTTAGCTACTTAGGATTTTTTTTTTCTGTATTTATTCAATATATTTTAACTATGTACTTGATGTCTTACCAGATAGGATATAAACTACTTTGGACGAGGTGCTGTTTTGATATTCATATTTTTATTTTTAATGGCTACCAGAGTGTCTGAAATATAGAAGACCCAATAAATGCTTGTTGATTGATATTTACCTTAAGTTTTCTCTTCTATCGGTTTATTAATCATTTTTTCTGACTGCAAAATTATACTTCCATTGTATTTTACACTTGGAATTCACCTAAAAACTTAGATGTTTTTCAAAAGAACTATTCTCTCATTATGGTTCTCCTACCTAATACCCAGGAAGCTATTTTTTTCAATCCCATAACTTCACCTTTATCCATGTTGTATTTCAGCTTAGTAGATTCAGATTGGTAAAGCCCTACATAGTTAGTTGAATCAATTAAGTTACACTGAGGATGAGTCAGAAATGAAGGCAATTCAGGTGAGGTTATATCAAAGCAGTCCCTTATTTGAACAAATAAACAATGCATGATTCTCCTAGAAAATAC
This sequence comes from Gracilinanus agilis, assembly GCF_016433145.1. Classification (NCBI taxonomy): domain Eukaryota; kingdom Metazoa; phylum Chordata; class Mammalia; order Didelphimorphia; family Didelphidae; genus Gracilinanus; species Gracilinanus agilis. The sequence continues at coordinate 589,616,394 of NC_058131.1, read as the reverse complement.
ATGAGGTGCACAGACTTTAGAAACCTCAAAATTTAAGACTTGCTGTCACTTTTTTTGTAACTTGAATAAAACTTTCCCAGAACAAATCTATTGAGTTAAACCAGGCACACCTGTGTTTTTATTTGGTACTAAAAATTAGGCTTACTTAGTAATCAAATTTTTCACACAAATAATTCTATTTCTTCCTGTATACTGAGAGATGAAACCCTAGATCTCATTGCCATTCTTACCAATCCCACTACAGACTCATTGATAAAAGTACATTAATGAAGGCAATGATTACAACACATTTCATGATTAGTATCCTTCCAGATTTTTTTACCCTTGATATTGTCTTTTTTGTATTTTGAATATTAATAATAATGGAATGATAGGAAAAATCACATTGTAATGAAAATGAGCTTTTGCAGATTGGTGGGGATGCATATGAATGATCAGTTTAGAAACCCATTGACTATCCTACTTTTAATGCTATACAGAATGAAAAAATTCCAGTATAAGTGAGGAATTAGTCTCTCTTCTTTTCAAATTGATCAAAGAAAACTTCCTAACTCTTTACACTAAATTTTAATGGGCTTTTTGTTTTTTTTTGTTCTTAATAGGCAAAGTAAGAGATAATTTGCATTATTATACTTTTTCTAAGTTTCTTATACATTGGTTGATTTTCATCTAGCCCATTATCTCATTCAAAGCAAGAATTCTCTCTACTACTTCTAATATATAACTTACCCTCTGCTTAAATACTTAGTTTAGAGGAAACTATTTTCTTTTTTGTCAGCCAATTTCATTTTTAAACCATTCTAATTATTTGAAAAAAAAAACCTTACATTGAGGCCAAATCCACCTCCCTCACTCTTCCACCATTGGTCCTAGTTTAGTACTGCCTTCTTACTTTCTTAGGTACTTAGCTTCCTCAAGGCTCAGTTTATGTTTATTTCTTTGGAGAAGCCTTTCCAGATCCCTCTGTTTATTACGGTTAATTCTCTTTTCCTAAATTATGTTGCACTTAATTATTTCCACAAATTTTCCATACATGACAGAAGAAGTTCTGCTTGTAGGTCTTTCAATGTATTTTTTAAATTGTCATTCCTTATGGTGCACAATGATATGCCAAAACTTGTTTAACAATTATATTAACTAACCCATTATATTATCATTATATCTGTGAAGCCATAGATCCATTCTCTATCTCTATTCTTTTATCAAACTTTATCACAGTACCTTGAATAGAACAGGCACTTAATAAATGATCTTCAAATTGTAGCTAATTGAATTGTCCTTTGCAACAAGGCTGAATAAGTCTATTCCATTTTCACCATTGCAATTTTCCAGGTGTTTTAAGACGGTTATCATGAAATTAATTCCTGATTCTTCTCTAGACTGATCTTCTCCAGTTCCTTCCAACATTTTCCCATAGAAATGGTTTCCTTATCATCCATCATCCTTATTGCCCTTCTGTGAACAATGAATGCTAGTTTGTCACTATCCCTCTTAATATGTGTACCCTTATTGAACATAGTGCTTTTCATATGGTCTGATGAACACAGAATATATCAGGAAAATTACTTCCTGTGAAAGTATTCCAGTTAATTCCTTTATGAAACATAAATAAAACCTTTGTGTGAATCAGAATAAGGCAATGTCATTGGAAATATACTGTTCTTGGGTAACTCTAAAGACAGAGTTTACACAGAGGCATTTTAAGCAAAAGGCCATAGTCAGGGAAAAATTAATTTCTTCTCCTTTTGGGTGACAGGTTATGATGTTCTCTTTTTGTTGTTTCCTCTCATTGACCATGGAATCCAAGAGCTGATTTTCTCTTCCAGAACAAATTACACTCAGTAGTTAAGGAGTAAATTCTGGAAGAGTGAAGACAAAACTTAGGGAGTAGAGACACACTTTTTTAACCAGAGAAAGCAACAGAGGGATAGTAACTTGAGGTTGAAAATAGTCACAGAGAGCAGAAAAGATGACAGGAAAGAAGAGAGCTGGCTATGGACTTAATAGAGAGCTATTTGAGAGTTAATCTTTAAAGAGGAGAAGATTCTAAGAATCCATATGAGAACTTTGCCTAGTGTTTTTTTTTTAAGAAATCACTGAATGAGAATGGATTTTTAAGGTCCTGAGTATGAGAGGCATTAGTGATTAGATATATTTTTATCTTATTTTTAGTCATATATTTTCCTCACACATGGTCCCCATTACCAGTCACTTCAGGTTTAAGCCCACACTTTTCAGAGAAACAATGGATATTTGTGAAAGCATAAACCTCAGGTTTTTTGAGGGAATGTTTTTCAGTTACTATTCTCATAGTATGTGATTTATTAAATGCTTCTATATGTAAATATACATATATTCTGATTATGCATAATAAATTTGGGACTTACAGGTGAACTTAGGGTAGTGACTTGATGTTTGTGTTGTATGTGTATGTGTATATTCTAAATGCACTGCAAAGTGCCATGGTATCAGCTCTTTTTTTTTTTTTTCATTTGTACTATATTTTTGCTGTGAAATGAAAAGGAGTGTTCATAATGGTAACGTGGGATGCTTTGATTCCCTAAATACTTTCTAAATGATTAAAGGATATCTGGATTATTATGTGTAATATTACTTTAATATTAAATTTATATTATACACTAATATTTTAAAATGAATGATTTACATATTATATACATATTGAACCAGCCTATTAAGCAGTATATTTTATTAATCATAGAATACCTTTCCCCACAGTAATGTGAGATAGCATGTTTTTTTGGCATGTAATACATACCTAAAGACAAACACATTGTCTATCTTTTGCTACTTCTTGCAGTCCATACTTACCCCTTCAATCATTTAACTGATATTGTACTTGGCCTTTAGAACACAGTAAATAAGAATAATCAGCAATATCTATAATTGAATGAAACTGAGATTTAATAAAAAGTCATAATAGCTCCAAGCTTTTTGCCCCCTTTTTTTGCCCCTTTTTTACCTAATTAATTTTTTTGCCCCTTTTTTACCTAATTAATTATTTTCTCAAAATATCTGAGTGACTTCTCTTTTCTGTGAATGTATTTGCTTGGTTACAATGTTCTTCAGCCAAAAAATCCCAGGCAAATCATTTCTCAGGGAACTTTTATGATTTCACTATGTTGAAATGTGACCCGGATTTTACTTTTTAAATAAAAATGAGAGTAAAATCAGTTCAAAGATTCTCAATATGGTCCCCACTAGTCATAACAGTAATATTGAAATTTACATTTTTTATCAATAAGACTAAAATATGCACAATCTTTTTGTAGCTAGAAAGACGAGAACGGAGAAAACTATCTTCACGAGATACTGCTACCTCAGGTCAGATGTAAGGAGAATGCTATGGAAGAAGCTTAACTTCTTTGCATCAGTTTGAAGTGTTTTTGATCTTTAGGCCCATTATAACAGAACAGAGAAATCTGAAGACTGTGCCATGGTCTTTTATGAAATTAAAATTCTGTGTTAGTCAAGAAACTGTTAAGTTCAATTAAACTGAATCAAACTATTTCCTTTCAATATGCAAACAGGAATCAACCTGTTGCTATCTCTAAGGAAAGAGAGACTTTATTGATGGCCACTACTATTTGAATTCAGCCCTCCAGGAATCACAATTTCAAGCTCCAATTTGCCCTTTACCTATTATTCAAAATATGAATATTATTCAAAATATGAAATAATTATTAGTGTAGATAATTATTTTACAAAATAGAAGGTGTATCCAGTGCCCATTTCCATTTCTTGACCAATCATTACTTCCTTGAATACTAATAATGGTGTTAGGCATTAATAGCTTGTCTTAAGGTAAAGGGTCAATAGACTAGTACTGAGGGAGGAACTCGGCATTTGTAATGTAAAAGAAACATTTTGTGGGAAAATATGAAATAATAAATGCAATGTTGAGGAAATGGCATATAGTATTTAATTCAAAGAGAAAGATGGTAAAAAGGCAATATAATAAAGCTATCAACTTTTGGATATACTAATAGGAAATTTTAGAAAATCTCTTAAAGGTTTGGAACAAGTTGAAGAACAATAATAATATCTTTATTAAACTTTTACCATGATTTGGAAGTCAAATGAAATTTCTTACTATTTAATGGTTTTTATTTATTTTTTTCTGGCAAGCCAAAATGTTTTTTTCCTGCTCTGATTATTATTCCTTTTAAAATCAGAAATGGTATAGTTGAAGAATGTCATAAGATATTTTGACCATATTTCCTTTTCCAGTCTAATTTTTTCCACTTTCAGGAATCAGATATTATATTGGAGCAATGCATTTTGAACTTGAAACCTTCCCAAGGTTCATGCATTGCTAATTACCTTTGGATTATAAATTACTTAAGTATCCTATCTGGTGAGACACCATCTATGGTACCTAAGGTCCAACAGCTAGTAAATGGGAAATGTGACCTTGATCAACTGAACATACAGCAAAGAGAGCATGGTAATCAGAATGAGAGCATCTACAATTATGGTAACGACATGAGGTTAAGAAACAACTACAGAGTGATTCAAGTTCTCATATTTACCTAGGTATCTGGGGAAGTTACATGGAAATTACTATTACTTTTTAATTCTTGAGATCGTAACCTTGTGTGGCAATTCTTAACTTTTGGAATAATATGAAGTATTGCTTCTAAACTCTATTTACCATAAGTAAATGGCATCAGTCCCAGAATGGTTCTCATGATAATGTGAATTGGTATACCTACGTTCAATATTTTAGAGGACTTTTCCAATTTTATTTAAATTGGATTGCTGTTTCCTTTTCATTTTCATTGAGGAAGAGTTCTGTCTCACATTTGTACTAATGTTCTTGTATCTACTCTATATTGGCTGGGACATATCATATATTTTTTAAAAGTCTGTTGATTGATTATTGATGCCATTTCCTCCCACCATACCTTTGCTTAGATAGTCCTCTATGTTAAAAATACAATTTTTTTCTCTCCTTTTCTTGGACGGTCTGGTTTCCTTTAATATACAGTTCAGATTCTCTGCTTTCACTCTTGAAATTAAATTATTTTGCATTTATTTTGTTTTTATTTCTTTGTGCAAATATATGCCCTCCTACAGAACATTGTAATGTAAGCTACTTTAGGGCAGGTAATTTTTTTTGTCTCTGTATCTCTGGTACTTATCACAGTGACATGGACATAATAGAATTAATAAATTAATTTTAGATTTAATAATTTAATAGAATTAATAAATTTTTAAATTAATAAATAATTAATAAAGCTTATTGAATTTATTTCAGCTTCCTCAATACTAGGGTTAGGCCAGTGACTAAGTGAGAAAGTTTGTCTTCTAACTGATAATTGAAAAAGGAATAAACAAAGCTCTTAAAGAATCAGCTAAAACTTCTGTTCCCTCCTTTTCCTTCTCTCTACCATCACTTTGAAAATACAATGGAACTTCTATTTTTAGTCACCTCTTATTGTGACTTAGTTTTTTCTCCTACCAGTTTACCCCTCATTTTGACCAGTTCGTTCTTCATACAAATATTGAAAGAGATGGTCACACAATGTACTGTATGTGCCCTGAACAATCTCACAGATAGATTAGTAATGGTCCTTCAAGATACAATATGTGCCTTAAATCTTGTTAAACAATATGGTAGCTAAACCAGATAATAGTAATCATTGAGAAGTTACTGAGGTAGGGTGTATTGATAATGGGTAGAAAGAAATGACAAAAACAAAAAAGTAAGGTGCAATCTTTGTCCTTGTGGAGTTTCCACTCTATTTTTTCAAAAACATACTCCAACATAACTCTGTTGTCTCAGTGGCATGAATATTCCTTTCAAATATGCTTATTACAATCTAAAAATGTTGCTATATACTACATGACCTTTCACATGTTTATTCTGGGAGTTCCACCAAAGAATGGGACTTTTCCCTTGCTCTCTCATGACATAGCACTGATATTAATGGAACACAGACTTTTAATCTTTAACTGGTTACTCTTGCCATATGACTATCCAATCTATTGTCATATATGTTAATTAATAATATCTTCTTTATGGTTTTGTTTCTAATAAGATATAGCCTGTTGAATTCATGCTATGCCTCTCTTTTGTGCTCTGATGGTGCCAGTAAGCTTCACTTCTCCAAACAAAACATTCCCACTTCTTCCAACTGAACCTTATATGGCCCTTAACAATCCTGGATTTCTTTCTCTGGATAATCTTCAGCATTTCAATGTTTCCAAGTGATTCCCATAGTAAACACAACACTCCACATATGTTCCAGTAGAGTACTACTGCTAGACTATCATCTCTCTATTACTGGAAACTATGACTCTTTCAACAAATTCTAAAATCAAATGTGATTTAATGTTGAGTATTTTAACCTCTTGTTTACTAATGCTGAACTTAGAAGTATCCAGACCCTATTCAGAGAAACTTCATCTTATACTAAGGAAGTAAATTTCTTGAACTCGTGTTAGATTTTTACATTTACATCTATTAATTTTCATTTTTCTTAAACTCAGTCTAATTTTCTAGCCTGTCAAGGTCTTTTGGGATCCTGAATCTGCTATTTAGTGTGTCAATTCTACCTTCTTGGTTTCTGATGTCATTTTCAAATTGGAGACTAATACTCTCAGTGATACAGCACCCCCAGAAGAATATTGGTATTAAAAATACAAGTTGAGTATAGCTAGGTGGCTCAGTGGATTGAAAGCCAGGCCAAGAGATTGGAGATCATTGGTTCAAATCTGTCCTCAGATACTTCCTAGCTGTGTCCCTGGGCAAGCCACTTGACCCCCATTGCCTAGCCCTTAATGCTCTTTTGCTTTGGAACCAATTCACAGTACTGATTCTAAGAAGGAAGGTAAGTGTTTTTTAAAAAAAATTCAGGTCTACTTATGCTGTAGGGAGAAACTTGGGGTCACCAGAGCATCTTGGTTTGCTTTCCTAATTAAATCTGGTCCTAATTTGATTTCCATTTTTAGTGTTTGTCATAGATAGATAGGGTAAAGATAGATAAATAGATCAATAGATCGATAAATAGATGATAGATTGATAGATGATAGATAGATAGATAGATAGATAGATAGATAGATAGATAGATAGATAGATAGATAGATGAGCTCTATACATGGTCATCCTAATTGTATATCTCAATCTGGAAAATATTCATTCTTTATCTATGTGTTTCTTCCTAAGGGAGTAGTTAGATCTAATTTGTTTGAGTGATTATAGATTTTCTTTAGTAGGGTATCTTATGTTCCAGATTTAGATGCAATCAGCATGTGCAAACCTGAACATCTAGAGCACTTTACCATTGATTAGGGAATTCCTCTTCAACTTTCACACTGTGCTGGAGCTCCTCCAAAATGGTGGTGAACACCTTTGATAAGAAAAGCATAAGTCTCCCTGTTTTATTCATTGCTTGATACTGATGAACATAATCATTGAGTAAGTATAACTCTCTCACCATTTTAAAGGAGTATTGTATAGTTCTGACATACACATGGAAGACATTTGTGTTGGAGGAGAGCCTAAAATTTTGCTCTACTGGATCAAATATTTTTCTCTGGACACCAAACAATAAGCACAATGGAATAATCTATTTTCTATATCTTTTTGTGAATTAAATGAAGACTTGGTTTATTAAAACTTTTTTTGAAAACTCTATTCACTTTCTTGTAATATCCTCATCCAGAATATCATACATAGTTTCATTAAAAATTGATGTAGTTAGAGAGATTGGCATTTTATTTTAAAAAAATTAGGTTTAAGGTAGTTTCTATGCCTTTGGTATCTCTTCCTCTTTAATATAAATTGAGAACTATTATCATTAGTGTTTCTCTCTTTCCACTATCTTCCTTAAATCAAATTCCTTTGAGATGATTAACTAGATCTCTATCAAGTTCTTCTGCAAGATATTCTATTTTCCTTCTCTGTAGAATTTCACAAAATATTTTATGTTCTAAGTCTGATATCCTTGGGCTCCACATCTACATTTTGCTAGTATAGACTTGTGTAATCTTTGGTTTCCATCTTTGTAAAAGGTAGATTTCCTGCCAAATATGATTTTCAGATTCTTTTTGATCTCCTCATTATGGCAATTGAGTCAGAATGATTGTTTCTAAATAAAAATGTAATTACTTTTAATATTCCTTCTTCTATTCACTTCCCACTTTCCCCAGTAATAACTCATTTAAATATACTAGTTTATTTTTACTATATATTATATTCTTTTCTTATTTTTATACTTTTTTGTATTTGCATTAATTTCCATCTTTGAATAATTGTATGACACAACTTATTTGCTTATTTGCTTATAATTCCCACATAAGAAAAAAGTAATTTAATTTCTGTTAAAATACTTTAATTTGAGGGGTGGGGTTCGAAGGTAACATTACTCAATTCTTTTCATACCATTGAGGAACAGCCAATTCTATGTGGGGATTAAACACACATGAGCAAAATACAATACTTTTTGAAGAAACCTGCCAAAACACTCTTGTTAGACTGGGCCCCTTCCCAGAGGAGAGGGACATGTAAATAGAAACAGAATGATAGATGAGTTCATTAAGCACAATCTCTGACACCAAAGGAATTCTACCAACACCTGTGCTTAGCTTAATCTGACCTCATGACTACTGCATTCAAAGGTGGATAAGACTGGCTTATACCCTGCATCAGTTTATTTGTATAAGATTTCAATTTCCCTCATTTTGAGCATAAAACACTGTTACCCCAGAAGTGAAATGGCCACTCAGGATCAACTTACTAAGTTTGGTATTGTGTCTTGTTCTGCTTCACATATTTGAATTAAAACAGAGACCTTTCTTGTGTTAATGTGGGGAAGTCACCTATATATATAAATATCCTTTATATCCTTTGTTTACCAGATTAACTTGTATATAATAAAAAAAAACCTATAGTAAAACAAACTGAATGGAAAGGTCTATCTCTGCTTAGAGAAATCTTGAAATAGACTGCTGGATGTAAAAATAAAAGAAAGTTAATATAATCAGAGATAATATTAAATTGTGTATAGTTTCTTTTCATAATCCCTTATGAAAACACTGTAGTAAAAATCAGCTGAAATTCCTTATTTTGTTGAACAAAAATCTGTTCTGACTTTTAATAAAAATATTTCATTTTTACCAAATATATGCAATAACAATTTTCTACATAAGTTTACCGAAGTTATATGATCCAAATTATTTACCTTTCCTATCTTATCCTTAAATATTATACATGCTGTTCTGACTTTTTAATTGAAAATTTTATTTACAGAAATCTTAAAAAAATTCCTTTCCTTCTGTCTTAAAATCAGTACTGTGTATTGGTTTTAAGGAGGCAGTAGAGTACCAAGGGCTAGGCAGTAGGGATTGAAATTTGTCCATGGTCACACAGCTAGAGAATATTTGAGGTCAAATTTGAACCCAGTACCTCCCATCTCCAGATCTGACTCTCAATACACTGAGCCACCTTGCTGCCTCCAGAAATTTTTTTTTAGCAGAAGAGTAAATTGGAGGCAGAGACAGGAGGAAGACATTACTACCCTTCTCAAAGTAGTAGTTCAAATCTAATTTTTTCTGAGTTTTCCGGTAGGGTGCAATATAGCAGATTCTCAATAAGCTTTTTGATGCACAGGAAGGAACCTCAGAGATGGTTTTTTTCTCCTAACATTTAGATTGTACAGCAACAAAACAAAATAGGATGATGGTGAACATCTATTCAAATTTTTAATCTGGTTTAATGATTCCTTTTTCAGAGATAATTCTGCTGAGGAGGAAAACATGGGAAGTGTGTGAAGTGACCAATGTGGATATGTGGGAAGTAATGGAAAGAAAAAGTAAATGAATACCAAAGTATGGCACAATCCCATAAAATAACATTGTCAGCAATTTTAAAATTCAGAATGAGCTGCAGCTTTCAAAGGAAGCTAATAACCAAAAGATTTATTTTTCAGTTATGGTAGGTTGGAGAGACACATCAAAAGAAGTCATAGGATGGTTGCTAGAGGTGGATGGGAGGAAAATAACTGAAAAGAAAGAAAAGTTAGAATTGCTTAATTATACTTTTACTTGTTTTCTATTTCAAGGAGAATGGCCTTTGAACTGGAAAGACCATAACAAAAATGTTTAGTAGAGAATTTATGACCAAGACAAATAAGAGAACAGCAAGAATATGTACTTTGAGGAACTCAGATACCTGGCTCATCTGAACTACCTCCTTGGACACTGAGAATAACAACAACAAGAATTGCTGGATATGATTGTTAAACAATCAGAGATATTTCAGTGATATATTTTGGAAAACTGAAGAGCACATATATTTTCTTCATCTTTTTTAAAGGAATTTATAAACACGTAAACAACTTCAATTTCATTACAAATTATAAAATGTATTATTAAAGAGATAGCTATGATCTAGAAAAGGAAATAATAGTTGCAAAGATCTGTATGATTTAATCAAAAATAGATTGTGTCAGATTAACATTATTTTGTGTTTTTACATAGTTACTAAAGTAGCAGTTTAAGGAAATTCTAGAGACATAGATTACCTAGATCTCATGAGGGATTAGTAAAATATCTTAAGTTAGCCTAGGTAAAAACTCAATTAGATGGATTAGAAGAAACTAGTTAAATTTCAAGACTTAAAGAAATCATTAGAGATAAACTTAGTAGGAAGTGTACAGTGGTATGCCCTGGGAGTCCATATTTGACCCTAGTAATATTCAACTTTTTTAATCAATGATTTGGAAAAGGGGATATATGGCATCATCATAAAATAAAAATTAAGTGAGTAAAATTTAATAGGGATAAATGGGAACATGTTTGTTCAAGAAATTTACTTCTTAAGTTTAAGATGAAGGAAATGGTACAAGGCAAACATTTAGCTAGTAGTGTCTGGGTATTTAATGAACACTAAGCTCAGTATTAAAGTATGATTTAATACTTAAATATTATTTATTAATGTTAATATTAAGAACATTAACTAAATCTCATGTGATCTTGGGAATTGTTGAAAGAGGCATAGCTTCAAGTAATAGGGAGGTAATTGCCTAAAATTACTCTGTACTCACTGGATCACATATGGAATCTTTGTTCATTTATGGGTATCTCCAGAAAATATTGATGATCTGGAGAGCACAAAAAAGGAAATGAAGATTGTGAAGGACTTTGAATCTATGCTTTCTAAGAATTGGTTTGAGGAATGGGAATGTCTGGCTTGGGGAAGAAAAGACTCTTGGGGGACAAAATAATAATCGTTATGTATTTGAAAGTCACCATGATGAATTAGGGATAGATATACTTGGCTCTAGAGGGAAGAATTGGTAATAATGGAAGGAGTGAAGTTACAAAGAGGTAAATTTAAGTTTAATGTGGGGAAAAGTGTACTAATTATTAGAGTAGAATGAGTTACTTTGTGAGATAGTGAATTTTTCTTTTTTGGAAGTCTTCAGTTGAAGTCTGAATGACTTCTTATTTGATATATTGAGTAAATATTTCTTTTTGTATATGTTTTGGACTGGATGGGCATTGTGGTCCCTTTCAACTCTGAAATTAATAATTTTAATTAGAAAGGCAAATTATTTCATTTCTAGCCCAAATATTTGCACTCAAAATGTGAATTATCCTTCTTTTTGAGACCTCAGGTTGTTGAAAGAGGGAGAAGTCATAAGCAAGTTGTAGAATCAGTGCAATTCTCCTGGAACTGAACAATCTCTTGACATTGCTTCTCACTCTAGAATTCTATGATAGATTCAATTAGGTTAACCATTCAACTTGGTTAAACAGAAATACTACATAATTTCAGAAAAATGTTTAAAGTCAAATTGAAATCAGTGACTCTAAAAATCATCCTGAAATACACAGAACTATATAGAAAACTGTGTTTATAAGCAAGAGGAGATAAAAAGGTCCCAGTTGAGGGATAGGCATTGTGATTTCTGAAGATTTTTGTTGGCATACAACTTTTTGTAATAAAGGAATGTGGAAAAATAATTTAAATTGTAGTCTTTCATCAAAAAATGCACAAGATAGGGGGCAGCTGGTTAGTTCAGTGGATTGAGAGCCAGGCCTAGAGACGGGAGGTCCTAGGTTCAAATATGGCCTCAGACACTTCCCAGCTGTGTGACCCTGGGCAAATCAGTTAACCCCCATTGCCTACCCTTACCACTCTTCTGCCTTGGAGCCAATACACAATATTGACTCCAAGATGGAAGGTAAGGATTATAAAAAATATGCACAAGATACCAATAGTTAAGATTATGGTTCCTAATATATGTACACAAACACATACACACATCCTTTTTTGAAGTTTTCATTTTTGCTTTGCATAGCCTAAAGCATATATTCTCAAAGAGCAAATAATAAACAATGATAAGGAGATATAAATTCAGCTATAAAGGGAACACTAGGAAGCTATGCTTCAAAATGTATTTAATGATTATTTCTAATTGTCAAGGTTCCATAATTTTATTGGCATGGATATCTCTTTTCTGATGTAGATTCTAATAATTTCCATCATTAGTAGATAGACCCCTGAGTTGTTATAGCTTACAAAATAATCGCATGGCTATCAACATTTTGGCAATAACAATTTATTTACTTATCTAGACCAGTCCATTAATTACAGACTCAAAGCCTACATAATGAGCAGAGTACAATACAAAGATCAGGGCTCAGAAGGCCTGGGTTCAAATCCTACTTCTGATACTTACTACATATATGGCATAGAGTAAGTCTCCTAACCGCCATGGGCTTTAGCTTTATCATTTGTACAATTCGGATGGTCAACTAGATGATCTCTGATGTATCTTCCAGTTCATATTCATGATTCTTTCTAGTCTGTAATCATCTCTTAGAACTTAGATTCCTTTCATATATCTTTTTAGATCCCAATGTCTCTTCCATAATACGACAAGATTAGAGAGAGAGAGAGAGAGAGGGAGAGAGAGAGAGAGTTTTTAAGTGAAGAGTTTTAAATACCTATGACAAAAAAATCAGCTAATGTAAAAATACATATATCTACATTAATATCATCCTTTTTAACTCATATGTACATAATTGTTGCAAAATGAAAAATATGGTAGAACTCTTATTTTTAGCTTTGAATTTATTATGAATTTCCATTCCATTTTTTTGTGTGATGATTTCAGCAGTTCACAAAGCCAGCAGCTTACTTATTTTTAGCTTGTTGAATATTTTTTTGATCAGGCAAATAGTAAACATTTATTAACAGCCTTCTGTGTTTCGGGCGTTTTAGGCATAAGTGCTAGGGATACAAAGGAAGGCAAAGGACTTCTCTCAATGAGCTCACAGTCTAATGGCAGGGGAACAACACATGCAAACAGGTAAATAAAAATATCTTCACAATAAAATTTAAAAATGAACAGAAGGAAAGCACTAAAATTCAGAGGAATCAGGAAAGGCTTCTTGTGGAAAGTGTGATTTTAGCTGGGACTTGAAGCCAGGGAAATCAAGAGGTATAGACAAGGAAAGAGTACATTCCAGGCGTGGAGATGGCCAGAAAAAGTGTTGGGAGTCAGTTATGGAGTGTCTTGTTCTAGTAATGACAAGGAGGCTATTGTCACTAGATTGAAAAGTATGCGGATGGGTGAAAGTGTGAAGGGGATATAAGATGAAAGAAGACTGGAAAGGTTGAGCTGGAGCAGGTTATGAAGAACTTCAAACACCAAAGAAAGGATGTTATATTTGATCTTGGAAGTGATAGGAAGCCACCAGAGTTTACTGAATAGAGAATACTAGAATCATCTAATTTTAGAATTTAAAGAGATCCTATAGATTAAACTACTAATTTTACAGAGGTAGAATTCTAGTCCATAGAGTTTCAGTGACATGCTACTGGGAAAATGATATGTTACTGGGTCACAGTCTCTGGGAAAACAAGGACCAGAATATTCAGGTTTATCGACTCCACAATTCTTTCATCTATACTCTATTGCTTTTCACACAAAAGAGCTTTCAGTGTGGTAAATTTTATTCTTCAGATGCAACTGTAGAATGCATCTCTCTCTCTCTCTCTCTCTCTCTCTCTCTCTCTCTCTCTCTCTCTCTTTCTCTCTCTCTCTCTCTCTCTCTCTCTTTCTCTCTCTCTCTCTCTTTCTCTCTCTCTCTCTCTCTCCTGTCCTTACTCTCTCTGTGCATATTAAGTATTACTGAATTACTAGGAAATATATATCTGGTGCTAAAGAGTTAAGCGAAAAAAATGCATCAAATAAAAAATCAGGCCATCCATATAATGCCTTCTCATTGCTATAATGATATCAGTTGCAACAAGTCCAATGGCTGACCTCATTACAAGGGTTTAATTGCATTGTTACACAGTTTCACTTCTTCTCTCTGGCCTCTTTCTCTTTATGACAGCTTTAGAAAGGAATTTCAGCTTGAGGTCAAAGGAAATTAATTACTGCTTTCTTAATCTGTGCTCATCTACATTTAGAAAACTTAGGGCTTTTCACCAACATATTTTTCCTCTCATATTTGTATAGACCCAAACTTATTACAAAAGTAACAGTTTAGTCCTTTATAAAAAGCCCAAGAAAAAAAGTCACTTAAACATGGCACATTTAATAATATGGATCATAGTTTAGGAAAGTACTAGATATAAAATTTAACCATTTGAAGTTCCTTTAAGATAATAATGTTCCATAAATTGAAGTAGTGCTAGATTTTGAATCGGAAAGTCTGGGTTTGAATCCTGGTTTGCAAAGTATCTATGTGATCATGGGTAAGTCACTTGGTTCTATGGGCCTCCATTTGTTAATTTGTAGCATGTGAAGTTTGCACTAGATATCCTTGAAAGTCTCTTCTGCCTCTAAATCAATGAGGATACGATGCTATGGAAATGTCCTTCATATAAAATTACTAAATTAAAGATTAAATAGAGAAGTAAACTAAAGACTTTTAGATAAAAGCCAAATAATGCTAATCTAGTATGTGAGGAAAATTTTAGAATCTAAATGTAAGCCACACTGTCTATTTCTACAAATATAAATGAACAGTTGGTACAGAATGACATCTGTGTATGTGGAATGAATAGAGTATCTGATGTTTAATAATCAGTGCCTGGCGTGACCTGCAAGTAGGACAGTTTTAAAATAATTATTGCACAAGCAAACTAAAAAGTAAAGTTTTCTTACTTTTCTTGATCTATGTTGCCCAAGAAAAAAATCCCTGCTGACTGTAATGCCAATTCAGTCAATATAAAGGTTGTAAGATTGGAACCCAAGGTTCTATAGGTTATCAATAAATATACATTTCAAGTCAGCAAGGAATAACCCCAGACACCTTTATCTGTATATCTCCCTGAGAAATTTGTGACATTTCTTCATGAACATTCAGAATTAATTTACAGATGTGGCTGTAGTCAGAAATCAGACAAATGGACAGCTATATATCAATGGATATAACAGAGAACTAATGAACTGATTAGAGATGACAAAGCATGATGAGTCAGGCAACCAAGTACTCTAACTTCTTTCTTTCCTTTTTTTTTGGTGAAAAGAACCATGGATTTGTACATGGAAGACCTGGGTTCAGATTCTAGTTCTTTTCCCCCCATCTATTTGATCTTGAGAAACTAATAACAATGAGAAACTACTTTGTGAAAGAGAAATGATGAAAACTTATAAGGTATGATCAATGACCTCTAATACAAAAATCATAATAGATTTAGGGAAAAGAGGTTTGCAAGTGTTAGTATAAAAGGTAAATAGGAACAGCAAGCTAAGTCAAATGGGAAGCTCTCCAAAAACGAACATTTCAATAATCAAGTAGGAATGATTCTTGATAAGGAAAAAAAAGAGGAATAAAATAAATGGAAAGAAGTTTCTGTACAGGAAATTCACTAACCAATTCATCTCAGATTTTAAGATGGAATTAGTAGAAAATATAAAAAGGGTGTAAGTTGAATATGCTTATAAAAATAATATCAATAATATAAATACTAAAGAACTAAGTGAAGTGAGATTTGGAATGAATAGTAAGGTCAACAAAAAGAGTTGGCTGTTTTGTTGAAGGCAAGAGAAGGGTCATAGAAAAGATAGGAATTCTGCTTGGCATAGATAGGATATTTGTATTGAGCATTATGAATTATAAAGTACTGAATTATAAAATTCTCATTTTGTTTTTGTTTTATTTTAAAGGAGAATAGAACAAAAGTAGCTGACAGAAAATTGAAAACCAAGGTAAGTTTGGAGACTACAAGAGAACACCTAGCTGCCTTCAATGAAATAAAATCATTAAACCCAGAGAACTGTACTATTTGGTAATGAATGATTGTCAGATGTGATTGCAGAACACATTTTCATTCAGCTTTGGAAGTTTCTAGAGGGCAAGAGATATACTATAGTATTGGAGAAGTAGAGATTTGTTTTCAAATTTTGAAAATGTGGAATTGAATGTCATATATAAACTATATGCTATTGAGTTTAACTTTCATTCCTAATATAACAGTGGCCTTCTCATAGACATGAAATTTGGCCAATTCCAAATCCAAAGAATTTCCAAAGGAAATCCTTTCCTTTCCTTTGGCCCCCTCTTTAAAAAGTTTGCCCATCACTGTGTTATCCAGAAGAAAAAGGCATTAATGTTGCTTCCTTGTCAGATCAAATATTGAGAACTTGGTTAATTTACTGGTGCCAAATTTTAGGAAAAGTATTGATAAGTTATAGAATATCACAAGAGAGGACTATGAGAAAGATGAGGCTGGATAAGATCAAGCCATATGAAGATCGTTTGAAGGGATTAGAATATGTAGCCTGGAAAAGAGAAGATTTGAGATGGAGATAGTGGAGAATTAGAGAATTATTCAATTATTTGAAGAGTTATAATGTAGAAGATAAATTATATTTTTTCTTCTTGGTCCAAGATGTTAGAAGCAGTTGGAGTAGAAAGTTCTTGGAGTTGGATGTAGGCTTTATGTTAGGAACAACTTTCTAATTATCAGAACTATCAAAAGTGGAATGTGTTGCCTTGATATGTTGAGTAGATGACCATTTCTCAGAGGTAATTGAAGGCAGATATTCTCAAAGTATGGAATAGAGACTATATGGGAATCCTTTTAAGTGATTTAGGCATTTTAGGTGATTTAAGTGATTAAGGAGACTCATAAGGTCAAAATAATAGTCAATCCTCAACTTTCATTCATGTAGTCTTCCTAGAAAATGGCATAGAAGTAAAAATTGCAAATGCTGATGCCTTGAACATATGTGAATAGGAAGTTAAGTTACTGTAACTAACAAAAACTGTTACCTTTTGCTAGAGATTGATGAAAATACACTTTTCTGCATAAAATTTTATAACAAAACATTAATTCTGATAATATGCATTTTCCTAGCAAAACAACCATGAAATAATCCATAACATGCAATATGCAAAATAAAATTGATGACATGGAAAACATTTTTTCTAGTATAATTCCCTAGAATTCTGTGTTCTTTAAAAATAAAACCAAAAATTGTTTTCAGACATACTCTCTTCATAACTTGTAAAATCTATAGTGCCATAAATACTTCCCTTCTTTTTGTGGACAATACCAAACTTGAGGTTGACTGACTGACAGTGGCTGTAGAAATTCTGGCACAAAGTTATCTAACACCATTTTTTCTCACTAAGCTACATCTTTAACCAAATTTGCATATTTGAGTTTAGAGCCCAAAGGATTTGCATGATGCTTTGGGGGTATATTTGCAACACAATATTTGAGTTTTAAAGGCAAATGTAGAAAATATTCAATGAATTCATGGACTCTACAACAGTAGGGTAAACAAGATCAATGAAACACCTAGTAGGGTACCAGTAACTCCATAAATTTGCATACATTACACCTCTCATTTTTAAAAATCTACTGTACATAGCCATAAATGTGCATGAACACCAACATGAAAGTAAAAATGAGATGACTAATAAAGTCATTTGAGTACCTGGAGTTGTGAAAGTTAAAACAATGGATATTATAGATTGACTATATTTTCATAATAGTAATATGTTTTAAATTCTAATGATAAATATCAAAAGATAAAGCACACACAAATAAAAACTCTTTAGGATCTTCATTAATTTTAAGAGTGGTAAGGTGCCTTGAAACCTCAGAGTGTGAGAATCACTAATTTAGGGGATTTGAGGTAAGGTTCAAATTGGATTGCCTCTCAGGTCCTGTTCAACTCTGAGATGCTGGGACTTTATCTAGATATTTAACCTCTTTGAGTCATAGTTTCCTTTAAAACAAAATACAGAGTTTAGACCACATGACCTCTGATGAGTCTTCTAAATCTAAAATCTTATGATACTATGGTGCCTTCATTGGTATGCCATAGTACTGAAATTGTCATTTTGTTGGATTCCTGTGAATGAAGGCACTTTGTTTCTAGGGAAGCTAAGTTGTTAAATTTAATTGTCAAAAACTGTACCATTCACCCAGACTCTCTCTTTCATCAGTTCTAGAATGGAAAGCAAAGTCTTGTGAGAAAATACTGCTTTGGAAAAATATAACACAAGCCATGAGAAAGAAATGAGTTTGTGTTCCTCTCATTTCAGAGTGAGGAAACTTGCAAATAAGTCAACTGAGACTCAGTAACATTAAGGATGCACAATTATTCAGTAGCCATACAGGAATTAGAAGCTAGGATTCTTAATTTGTCAGTCTAGTGCTTTTCCAAATCTAAAACACTTTCAAAAGTAAATAATCACACAACTATGTCAAATTTCTCTATTTCTACTTTTTTTTAATTATCCTGGGAGAGCATCACGGAACTTATACATGAACTGTAGTTGACAATTTTTAACCTGGGGCAATAAGAGCTTAGAGGTATTTTGTATTGACATTATAGGATCAAAGATCTAGAGACAGAAGGAACTTCAGAGGCTCTCTAGCCAAATTTCCTCATTCTATATATAAGGAAACTGAGGTTCAATAAGAATACATGCCCTGCTCAAGGATTTACAGGAAATAGGCTTCAGAGGCAATATTTGAACTTAGGTCCTCTGCCTCATAAGTCACTCATCTTTATACTCTAACATGTTCCTTCTCATCTAGATGTTAATTCACTTGATAATAATCAACATCACACAATATATTTTTACGGTATAAACCAGTTAGGATGAGGAACAGTAGTAGCATGGGGAACAGAATACTGCAGAAGAGGGATGTTTAATAAACAAAGAGGATATGACGCAAGAAGGAGAAGATGCACTCTCACATCAAGTAATCACTCCTAGAGGCTGCAAGGATCCCTTTAATTATCTATCTACTTGCAAAGTCCTTACATAATGTTGTACTGCATCATTATCAATGAATATGCTGGTTACTTTTATGATCATTATTTCTCATAAAATTATTGTGGAAGAGTGGAAAATTCAGTGTGTTTGGAAGCAGGAGGTTTGAATTTAAATCCTAATGCTGATACTTCAAACTATGTGACTATATTCACATCAGTTAAATTCTATGAACCTCAGTTTATGTATCTATAAAACTGACCTCGCAGAATTGTCAAGCTTTGTGGCTACTAAGTCACGACAATGCTTTTTACAGTTTGCTTTCCTATTCTAGTTTCTTGCCTGCAAACTGCAGAAAACATTGTCATGCCTTAGTAGCCATAAGACTTGACACTTATAGCTCTTGGTTATTGTTCTGCCTTTGAGCTGCAGTTCTCTAAAAAATTAGGTCTCATCAGTCTCTGCAGCTCAGCTGCTCATATTATTGTTGGGCAAACTGAACCTAAATTAAACAATCTTTATTCTGGTTTGTCTCACTGTATTTTGTAGAGGATGCCCAAGTTACATATATACTCATCTCCTGTGTATGGATTCTTTGTGTTCTTTTGGTTTAAGATATCCTCTTATGGACCCAGACATTCTTCTCTTTGATCTAGGATTTACTTTGTTTGATCCTCTTCAGCGGGCACCAGTTCCAAGGTATACATGTCATGGGACACAAAAGGTTTCGTTAAAAAATATAGTATAGTTGATCATATTTTTTATTAGGAATCACTGAGTCTCTGTGTACCTTTCTGTATAACATATTACTGAATGTTTTCTCTTCCCCTATAGAATAAACGAACCTTACATGAGAATATAAGCTCACTGAAGAAAAGAATGCTTTAATTTGGTCTTTCAATCCTCAATATCTACCATAGGGCTTTGGATACATAACAAGTGGTTAATAAATATTTGTTGAAAGAATGGTTGGATAATTTAATTTGTGTATTAATAATAATAGCATTTATATAGCATCTTTAAAGTTTATAAATGGATTTACACCTATTATCTCATTTACTCCTCTCAACAACCCTGTGAAGTAGGTACTATAATAATCCCCTTTTATAGACGTATAATATATTTCACTAACTTCCAGTAGACTGATGAGCCTTATGGGAAAGGAATGACTAGTTTCTCTTTGTAATTTCCTTGTCTCATAGCATGGTGATTATACATTATGTTATATAGAATATATACATATAGAACCTAATATATTTTCTGTGAATTTTTATACTTTGTCATTATGATTTGAATTGGCTTTTGAAGGATGCAAACTGGTCAGGAGTGAGGAACATTCCAGATCATTCATTCATTACTCATTTATGAGACAAATGTGTTAAACTCTCACTATGTGTAGAACACTGTCTTAGGTACAGTAGGATAAGTCCTCATGGATGTTCACAGACAATTCTGAAAAGTTTACAAAGTAAAGCTTTATTGTGTCTCAGTGGTGGCATTGTCGCCAAAAGGAAGGATCAGGGAAGGCTTCACACAGGCACTTGAAGTACATTTCAGAATAGTTAAAAATTTAGAATGGAAAGAATTTCTAGGTAGAGTGGATGAAGAGAGATTTTGCAGAGTAAGGAAGGGACATTTCTTGAGGTCAGGGATCAGTCCAATTTGTCTAGCATGTAGAGTAGGAAGAATAATGAGAGATGAGGGGAATGTAGGGTAGATATGGGAGAGAAGCATGAGCAAAGCTAAAATTTGCATTCACATAGGGCATATTTCAGCACAATATAAGCACAAAGTAATGCATTCGGCTCATGAATCATTACTTTATATTCCATGATGCTCTGTAAAATGTCAGTCTTTGGCCACGGTGGAGAAGAGCATCCTAAAGTTGACAGGGTTCTGGAGGCAGTATGCTCAATTCCCATGGTGGAGGGAAGGAGAGCCTCACATCATTCACCAGCAACCCTTCAAGCTGTTTAAGGAGATCTGACACCCTCCAAAGGGAATTCCATCAATCTAGGCCTGGGATGAGGTTGCCAACATTTTCAAATGTGTCCTGTGGGACCAAAGGAAAAAAAATGAGCTTCTTGTCTGTGCTCATGCTGGTGTTTTCTGCCTTAGGACCAAGCCTGCTCAGTGTATAACTACACTGTAACCCACTCCAATCTGTTCATCTAATGAATTCCTGCTGCCCACATTTTATTCATTCCCACAGATTGCTCCTGACATTATTGGTGTACCATCCCCACTGGTGGTATTGCATCTGCTGGTGTTGCAAGCTGCCAATTTCGGGCCTTCTTATTGATCATTTAAAGCAATAAGCCCCCATGTTGGTCTACTTTTCACCTCAGAGGTCTCTGCTGCTTTGTGATTTCCTGGACTGTACTAGGGTATTAGTGACGTGGTAAATAACACCAGTGTTCACTTAATAACCTCACTGTCAACAAATAATAGAAGCAGAAGGAATGTAGATGACATAGTGCTGAAAATAACTCGATGAATGAGCAAAACGTGATGTAGCAATTTAGAGCTATTAAAAGAATCAAGCTTTGGAATTTCTCTGATGGGCATATAATATGTAAGAGTCATGAAACCATTTCCTATTTAACTGGTTTAAGTTGAGTAGCACTAGAGTAAATTTTGGACTCTAGTTGAAGGATGTAGGAAACATAAGTATTTCTGAGGAAAATATTTAAGATGATTCAGTTTTGAAATGAGGTAAAAAAGAGGGATAAAGATATTGGTTTAGCTTAGAAAAAAGAAAACAAATTTGCCATACTCTACCATCAATTTCTTATATAGATGCCAAGTATTCTTTCAAAACATCTGAAAGTAGGCAATTCCAAGTCTTGTTTGGGATAAACCTAGCCAAGAAATTAGGCTAACGGTATGAGGATTTGTCATTTTTGTTGAAAGCCACAGCATATCTTCAAATTCCATTAATTTAGCATAATTTATAAACAATTTTATGCCTGTTACGGGGTTGTTTTGAGGATCAAATGAAGTAATGCGTGTAAATTATTTTGCCAACTAAAAACACTATATGTGTGAGAGGTTTTCTTTTCTTTTTTTTTGTTTCATTGTTTCTCTAATCTCTTTTGGTGAAGTTCAGATAGAAATGGTCCTGTGACTAATTGCTATCCTGCTATTATTTTTTTATATTCAATGTTCTATGTGTATTATTTCATAGTTAGATTTTAAAAACCCTAACTTATACCTTAATAAAAGTATTAGGATGTTAAACTCATCCTCCATAGGTTCCCCACAACATGCTCTATATAATTCCCATAGTAGACAATGCAATAGGGATGTATTTCACGCTGTTACCACATAATTGTGATCTTTGTTAGATATCTTTGTTTCACAGGGCTTGGAGATTTTAAGCATTTGGTATGAAAACATCAATTAAAATATTGTTATATTTTTAATGGACTAATGTTCTAGCCATGGATTTTGGACAACACTTCAGCCTTTCATAAATGCCTGGCCCTAGTACAGTAGATTAACTAGGTTCTCCAGGATATTTTGAGGTTTAGATTTGTCATTTATCAGCCCCTGAAAGATTGGAAGTTTTTAATAAGCCAGTATAAGTGATCTTTTACAGATCATAGAAGAGGGAATAGGAGGGGGATAGGTGATACATGACTAGAAAAGGTCAAATATAGTATCATTTTTAAAGGATATGAATAGAACCTACAAATTATAGAGTAGAGAACTTGATTTGAGTTGTTAGAAAAATTCAAAAACATAAAATTAAAAGAAAAGGTAATGAATAGCAAGAAAATAAATAACAACGATAACAAAGAGCTTGGCATTAACAAAAATAGGTCATGACAGATTAACTTAATTAATTTTTTGCTATCTTTACTAGACTGACAGAACAAAGGAGTACTATATATAAGTTGGCCTTTTGTGATTTTAGTGAAAAGCACTAGACAGTATTATGCTATTTTTTAAAAAAACAAAGTGGAAAGAAATAGCCTAGATAATAACAGAGTTAGAAGAGATCAAAACTTTTTACATCACTAGACCATGAATACTTATCAATGGCTCAGTGGTAATTTGAAGGACTTCTTTGGTGGAATTCCCCAGGAATCTGTTTTTGGTTGTTTCTATTTGAATTTTTTTTAAATTAAAGACTTGGACAAAGACACAGATGAATAGTTAACAAATTTTAACAAAGCTTAGAATGATGCCTTATATCTAGAGGATACAGAATTGGGATCCCCAAAATTCTTAACAGGCTAGAATTTTGGAGTAGTTCCATTAAGATGAAATTTAGTGTGAATGAAAATAATTCTCTATATTGGTGTTAAAAATCAATTCCACAAATACAAAATTGTTGGAAGCCATGTTGTTTTTCTAAATATATTTATCTAAAGTGACTTTGGGGTTTTAACATACTTAACATATATAACCTTTGATGACTTGCATATCACGGAGGTCTAGGAAATTAATTTAGTGCATTAGAAGATTTTAGATCTTAAAGGCATATTAGACATCTTTGTTATTTTTATAGGTGAAGAATCTGAGCCTTAGAGAGGAAAGTGACTTGCTTAACAATGGAGAGAGCTCACCAAGTGATTACCACAGTGCCTGAAGAATAATAGCATACTTAATAAATAAGTACTTCTTATCTTGTTGATTCAAATTTTTATCACTCTATTCTGCTTTTTTGAGAAAAGAAAAAAATAATTTTGAGGTTTGGATAATATACACTTAGTATCAAAAGAAGAATTAAGTGCTAATAATATATAACAAACACAACACTATTACCAAAAATGGACTCTTTTAAGCCAAGCTTTCTTTTTCTTGATAGGCCCAGCAGAGTAAAATGAAGAACTATTCATCAATCAAGAGTCTGGCTAGGTCAAACATTTTGGTCAAGCAATGCTAGTAATTCTACCTACCTGCACTGTAATTTATTGCAAAATTAATGCCATAACATGCAAGGCCATTGTCAGATAAAAGTCATTGTTAACCTAAGGGGGGAAAAAGTGGAATTCATTTTTCGCAATATGAGAAGATTAAACCTTTTAGTCAGTGGATTTTAGAAATGATTCACTTCTGAAAATTGAAAAAAGGACCTTGAACAGGGCTGGTAAGACTTTCTCAATCTTTGGCTCAATCTATGTATATAAAAAGGAGAATAAAAAAGTGGAAAACGTTCACTTTGGTTAAAGTTCTGTCAGAGACAGAAAATGACATAAAGCTAGGAATTTCAAGAAAGGAGAGGATTTTCTTTAGTAGAATGCCTTTGAATGCTTTTAGTGCATTCTCTTTTATTTAATTCCTGAATAACTTTGTAAAATAAAAAACAAAGCTCTTTACAAAAACTCCAATATACTAAAAACATGATTAATGCTACTTAATGGATTTTTAAAAATGTTAACATTAAATTCTCCACAGTTTTTCTTCTTCATGGGGTAGGTAATAAACTAATTTTTGCATTGATGGGACATAATGTCCTGCTAGTTCTATAACTATTTTTTCCTCCTCCTACTTCCCAGTTCCACTGACCTTGAATTTTGGACATAGAGACTTTTCCTTATTTGCATCTATGAGCTACATATCAAAAATTTTGGAAGTCTTATAGTAGATGGACTACAATTGTTGAAGTCAAGAAGATCTTGTTTCAAATGCTGCCTCTGACATTGCCTTTGACAAATCACTTAACATTTTTTAACAATTTCTACACTTGTGAAATGGGAATAATAGTAGTTACAATGCCACCTTCAATGATATTTTTTGAAGTTCAAATGAAATACTGTATGAAAAGTTAAAAATATTACAAAAGATCAGTAATTGCTGCTATAGTTATTGTTAATTTATATTATTTTATACTATAGCATAGCTAGGTGGTACAGTAGATTGAATACTAGGCCTGGAATCAGGAAGACTT
Source organism: Gracilinanus agilis (assembly GCF_016433145.1). NCBI lineage: Eukaryota > Metazoa > Chordata > Mammalia > Didelphimorphia > Didelphidae > Gracilinanus > Gracilinanus agilis. The sequence continues at coordinate 589,591,268 of NC_058131.1, read as the reverse complement.
ATCTTCTTGATTTCAATTTTGGCTTCAGACATTAGCTGTCTGACTCTGGGCATATAACTCAACATTGTTTGCCTCAGTTTTCTCATCTATAAAATGACCTGGAGAAGGAAATGGCAAGCCACTCCAGTATCTTGGACAGGAAAACCTTGAATGGGGTCATTAAGAGTCAGATATGGGGGCAGCTGGGTAGCTCAGTGGATTGAGAGCCAGGCCTAGAGATGGAAGGCCCTAGGTTCAAATCCGGCCTCAGACACTTCCCAGTTGTGTGACCCTGGGCAAGTCACTTGACCCCTATTGCCCACCCTTACCACTCTTCCATCTAGGAGCCAACACACAGAAGTTAAGGGTTAAAAAAAGAGTCAGATATGACTGAAATGACTGAACAATAATAACAAATCACTGTAATGAAAGTAAAGATTAAGGATAAGCTTTATGACTATTTCTTCTAACTAAGGAATAAAGTAGCAAGAAAATATATGAACTTTTTATATTTCAGTAGATTAGGAGACTCCACAAATCTCTAAATTCTGCTAAATAGTAATGATCATATGTTTGATCATACTAATGATCATGCTTTATCTTTCATAGAATTGCACGACATTAGTAATCTTTAAACCCAACTGATAGTAGAAATATTTAAGAGAAGCAGAGAGTCACCTTATAGGATAGGAAGAGAATGGAGAGAGGTTGGTAATATTTAGCTACATTGCTCATTTTCTCAACAGATATATAAACTCTTTCCTCTCTTCTATCATTCTTTTGGTTGATTTCTCTAAATGTCAATATTATGTATATAAATATATTAACACATTTTCCATTAGGTCCCATGCCCCTTTAAGACCTTAGACCTCATCATAGATCATGCATTTTAAAAAAGAAATCATCTTTGTATCCCTACCATTCTCTTTAATACCTTGAAAAATGTAAAATTTCAGAAGTAAAAGTATTTCTTCCACAAACATAAATTTCACCACCCCACTCCTTTTGATAACATAATTTCAAACAATTGGTTGCTGTATGTCCATGTCTATACATATAGTGTGAGGGCTTTTTGAGCCCTTTCAGATCTTATCATCCACCTTTGGTGTCTATCTGGCACTCAATTCTCACTTGTGGCTCCAAGAAACTGTAGCATGCACAGTGGTCACACTCTGGTAAACCATCTTAGCAGATGGGTTAAAGCAGGTTAAGGGTAAATGATGTACCACAAACCCTTTGATGAGTTAGAGGGTATCAACTCCAGCAGTATGAAGACTTCCCCTTGTAGAATGGGCAGAGGAGAACAGTTTGTTCTAGTGGTTATGAAGATGCCTAAAACAAGTGTTATGGGGCGCTTAAAGCTTGGTCAGGTATCAAAGTTGCCAAGGTAATCTACTGCATCCCAGTTGTCCTGACTTTTCTCTTCCCATTGGATTTTGATGACTTTGCCATCAAATGAGAATATAGAAGAAAAAGTGACATGGATGACTTTATGCAACTCTGTCTTCCTTAAATCCAATTCATATACTCACTAAGACATAAAACCATGATGTCCTTGATGATCTTCAAAAATGAAGAACAAACATTAAGTACTTCCTATTTGTCAGGCAGTATGCTGAATGCTGAGAAAACTAAATATGAGATCTTTAATCCAAAGACCAGAGACTAAACTACTGCAGGTATCACATCACTCTTGATATTCTTCGTATAAAGAAAACCAGTAGAAATAGGAAAATTGGAGCTAAATTGTAAGATGGTTCACAGATAAATAAAGCAAAGATAAATAAAGGATCATGCAATATTGATTTTTTAATACACCTTAGACAACAACAGACACTGGGCAATTCAAATCTAGTCAGCAAGCATTTATTAAACACTTATTATGTTCCAGGCACTGGCTAAATTCTAGGAATACAAATATAAAATGAAAGATAATCCTTGACTTAGGAAACTTATATCCTTTTGAAGGAAAATAGCATATAAAAGAAAGCTTGAAAATGGAGAAAGATGAAATTGCCTGGTTACTGAGCAAAGTAGAAAATTCCATTTGTAGCCTGGAAGAAATGAGGACATACCTGACTTGGGCTTCATCCTTGAATAGAGATTCTGTGAGTAGCCATGCTATCAGAGGGAGAAGTTGCAGAGTTGGAGGATATTTTCTAGGTGGGAATTCTAGAACTAGAGTGATCTTCTAAGATGAAGAAGTTTCTAGGGGTAAGAGTTGAAAAAATCCAGAAAGCAGCATGGTAAGAAATGAATGGAGGTATTAGAGAGGTTAAAAAAGAACACAGAATCACATATCTTCCTGAATACAAGCCTAGTACTCTATCCACTAAACTAAGCTGTCTTTCTTTATAGTCTCAAAGTCGCATAATCGGAATTTGTCAGACATAGAATTTGTATCTAAGTCTTCTTTATATTAAGATATGTTCTTAATTCACAATGTCATAATGCCTTTCAATGGAATTTTATATGCTCTTATAGGAATCAGTTTTTATTAGAGGAGAAACTCTAAAGCTATATTTCCCTCCGAGTTAAAAGTTTTCTTTCTTTTTGCCTTCTAACCTTTTTCACTTCTTTCCCTTCTCTTTTAACTTCTCTTTTTTCTTTTCTTTGCATAATCCACAAAAACATATATAACAAGATCTTATACACTCTACATATCTCAGACAGTTGTATGGTTGAAAAAGTATAATATGTTGTAAAGATTTGTCCTGACTCTTCTGATTTTATATTATCAAGAAGAATGTTAGATGAAAATCATTATCAAAAATCATTATCAAAAGATTTTAAAGAGATGACAAAGTAGACATGGGTTCATTGGTTGTGTATATCTTTTTAGTCACCTCTTTTGCTGGTCTTAGCATCATAATATTACAGCTCTAAGGCTAGAAAGATATTGAGACAACTTAATGCAACCCCTTCATTTCACAGAATAGGAAATTGAAGTCAAGAAAGTGACATATACATTTAAGAAGCATATTAGAGGTATAGATAGTCGTGCTGGACTTGGAGATAGAAAGAGCTATGTTCAAATCCTACCTCAGACACTTAATAGTTGGGCAGCTCTAGGCAAGTCATTTAACCTCGCCTAGTATTAGTTTTATTGTCTGCAAAAAAAAAAGACAACATATCCTTTCCTAAGCTTTCCCAGCTTTTCTATTCATTGTATCCTCTAGGACAGAGTTGGAGAAGATGGAAGGAGTGCAGAGCCAGCAGTTGCTCCATTTCCTCTCTTCCCAGAGCCTGAGGATATTTTTTGCACATCCCACCTCTCTGTCCAGTCTTCCAAAGCAAGCACTTTCTCCCTCATCCCTCTCTGGTAATGCACAGGCACACAGCTTGAATTTGCCCTCTGGGCACTCCTCCTCATTAAAGATTCCCCAATGTTTCTCTCTCTCTGTACATGGAAAGTTTATGGAACTTTTAAGACCATTGCTCCCTTGCCTATGAAACTACTTGATTTCTACAATTGGAAATGATTTCTCCTCCCTCAGATCTTTTATCTCTGTTGTTATTATTCCTATGAATGTATCACAGACTTTGTTATCATATGTATTCATTCAGTTATTGAGTATTTATTGTCAACTATGTGCCAGACACTCCTTAAGCACTTTGGATGCAAAGAAAGTCAAAATAGAACCTTTTTTTGCATTATACTACTCAGAAGGAGCTCAAAGTCTAATGAGAAATACCATGTAAACAACTATGTATAACCAAGCTTTATAGATGATAAATTAGAGATAAACAACAGAGGGAAAGAACTAGCATTAAGGCAAAAATGGAAAGGCTTCCTGTAGAAGGTAAACTTTAGCTGGGACTTTCAGGAAGACAGAAAAGTCAAAAGTCAGTAATGAGGATGCAGATGGAGTGACTCATTTGAGGAATAGCAAGGAATTCATTCATTGCCTGCCTATGGGTTGTGGAATGTGGAGTAGAAGCAGATTGTAAGGTACAATAAGATTGGAAATATGGATCAGGTAGTTTATGAAGGGCTTTGAATACTTACAGAAGATTGTATAATTGATCCTGGAATTGATAGGGAACCCCTGGAATTTTCTGAGTGTGTGTGACATTTTCCAGTATTTTATCCTCATTTCTCAATGATTAACTTCTAAGGACAGGGATGTTTTTCTTCTTCTTTTTTTTTGTCTTTGTAGTATCTGCTCCTTCACCATCACCTAGCACAGTGTTTTGTACATATTAGTCATTTAATAAATATTTGTTGAATTGAATAAACTATAATACATACTTAAAGGGATCTTGCAGTCAATCATTTATCCTTTCACCTCAGGCAACCACACCACTCTAAGATAGTAAATTATGGATGGAGTATAATTTACCATGGTAGAAGGAATTCTCACAATAGGAACATGCAACTCAAGATCATCCTTGGTCATGGATCTGGCAATGACTAACTTGAAAAGTAATAGTAACCTTAATGAGTGTCACAAGTAACAGTGAAAAACAGTGGTGGTCCTGTCTCTAGAAGATCCGAGTTAAACTCGAGCCTTACAGATTTAGCATCTGAGTGAATCTGGACAAATCATTTAATCACCATTTTCCTTAGTATCTGCATCTGTAAAATGGTTTAATAATAATACCTAATAATCAGAGTTCTTGTGAGGATAAATGAAATGATATTATGCAAAGCACTTTGCAAACCTTAAAGCCTTTTATAAACTCTAGTCATTGTGCTTGTAATTGTGGATGTTAGTATAATTTTGTTTTTTCTTAAATTTTATTCTGTTTTTCAATGAACAAACATTTATTTTCCTACCCTATTCCAATTTAAAAGAAAACAATAACGACAAAGTCCTTATTATATACACACATATACATACATATGCATGTTTGTGTTTATATATTTATGAACATATATACACATATATTTCATTATACATGACCAAAATATACATTTATCTCATCCTGCATCTTGAAATCCACCACTTTTCTGTTGCATATAATTAGTCAGTTCATCAGTCTTCTGGAAACATGTTGGTCATGACATCAATTTAAGTTATTAAACCTTTCAAAATTGTTTATATTTACAATGTTGTTGTAATTGTCTAAGTTATTTCCCCAGTCTTCATGGTTAACTTGTAAAGGGACCATCTAAATAGAAGAAAAATATCTTTCGAAAAATGAAAATATTGCCCAAATTCAGAGAGGTAAAATCATGAAAGGCAGTATTGGAGGTTAAGTACAGACTGAAAGTTAATTGTTCCCCTAAAATGAAGAATCATCTTACAAAGGTGTTCCAAAACCAGTAATAAGAGGGTCTTTTAATTCAATAAAGGCAGGAAGCCAACTAGGGAATCAGTGGGACCCATTGATAAGCACAATGAAAAGTGTGCACTGAGGGATGAAATGAATTTAGTAGTGTCTTGCTGTCATTCTCAGTGACAGACTGAGCTGAATGAACCATTGGTCTGACCCAATATGGTATTGCTTATGTTCTGAATCAAGAGCCAAAATAGAAAACACACCACACACATTTACTGAAAAGTCAGTCAATCCTTCCAGCTCAGGGCATATAATGAACCTGGTAAGGACATCCTAACATTTTTATTAATTTTTTGGCTGAATGTTTTGGAGTTGGTAAAAATTCCAGAACCTATAAGTTTTAAATTTATTTTGATTCTGGCAAAAAATCACAAGCTGTCTTCTTTTGTAATATCCTTATAGTAAATGAAATGTTCTGGGAACAAACAGCCCTCAGGATCCTTCTAGAAGAGGTGAGTCAAGATGATGAAGGATCATGGGATGCTTATTGGCCTTTTCTCTTTTTTATTTTATTTTATTTTTAACCTCATACATCAGGCATAACCTTGAAGTTCAATGTCTTAGGATGATATAAACTTTTGCAATTATGTTCCTTGCTGTATAAAATGGAGTGGGAGGTGCGGAGCAGAAAAATTCTCTTAAAATGCTATTACCAGGGGCAGCTGGGTAGCTCAGTGGATTGAGAGCCAGGCCTAGAGACGGGAGGTCCTAGGTTCAAATCCGGCCTCAGACACTTCCCAGCTGTGTGACCCTGGGCAAGTCACTTGACCCCCATTGCCTACCCTTACCAATCTTCTACCTATAAATCAATACACAGAAGTTAAGGGTTTAAAATTAAAAAAAACAAAAAAAAAACAAAAAAAAATGCTATTACCATAAGAAAGTTGTCTATAGCTTAGAAATTCAATGAAATATTTTAATAATTCTACAGTAACAGTTAAGGAAAATGAATCATAGTGCATATAGATCTTATAGAATAATCCAGTCTTCAATTCAATTATGTAAAATTATAGAATATTTGTGTTGAAAGTCAGTCGATTAACTTGCATTTATTAAGTCCTGCTATGTGGCCCTTAATATATGCATGGAGCTACATAGTATAGTCTTAGTGAATCTGAGAGAGCATCTAATCCAGTGTTTTAAACAATAATGAAATCTCTGTAAGTATTTTTGAGAGATGGTCATACAACTTCAAATCAAATGTTTCCAGGGTGGACTGATTAACTTCTGAGGCATATGTAGTTGCAATTCTTCTTCAGGTTTCCACTTTTGTAATTCCTTTCCTATCTACCCATCTTCTCTTTTTCTACTGTTATTTCCAAGCCTTTCTTCATCACCAACTTCCCAGATTATTGTAATAGCCAACAATGATAAGAATATAAAATTTAGAGTTGCATGAAACCTTAGAAAATTTAGTCCAACCTAAAATCTCTTATTTTTTATACTATCCTTCCCATTTCTTCCACATTAATTTTCCTTATGTATGTACATGGCCATTCATATTGTCCACTGAAAGAAATTTATATTTTGTTGATTGGCATCCAATGGCTTCACAATTACATATGATCTATAAGCACACTATTTTTCTAGACATATTTCAAAGTATTACTCTTCACACTGGCTACTTTATACCAGCACACCACCTTACACATGCAGCACTATCCTGATTGCATGCCTTTGATCATTATAATACATTTTCTTATGACCCTTAACCATTTGCTAACTTGACCTATTGCAGTTCTACATATTTTTTAAAAGTCTAACTGAAATGGCGTCTCTTTTATGAAACCTTTCAAGAGCTTCTATTCTCAACCTATCCATCCCTTCTCAACTCATCTAAGGGATCAACAATTAACTCCCTTTGAAAAAGCATAAATATCTCAGTTAGTACTTACCATGTGTCATTGAAGCAACGTGGAATGTAGGAAACAGCACTGATTCTTAAATAAGTTGATAGGGTTTGAATCCCCGATCTTATACTTACTGGCTATTTAATTTTTGTGGTTCAGTAGGATGAATACTGAATTTAAAGTCAGTAGTTCTGGATTCAGATGCTGCTTCTGTAACCCATTATCTGTGTGACTTTGGGCAAGTCTCTTCATTCTCCAGATCTCAATTCTCTCATCTGTAAAATGAGAAACTGTAGTAGATGACTTCTAAAGGTCTCTTCCAATTATAAATCCATCATCCAATGATACTGAGGTAAGATTTTTGTCTCTCTATGCCTTAATTTCCTCATCTATAAAATAAGAGACATGGACTAGGTAACTTCTAAAGTCTCTTTAAGTTCTTTATTCTTTGATTTCATACTATAAAATTAATTATATAGTCAGTATATTTATAATAATACATTATATGTTTATATATATTAATATGATTAAATAATTATCTATGAATATGTATTACCCACCCCTACTAGATTGTGAACACCATGAGAGCAGGGAGTATGTTTTATTTAATCTCAAAATCTTCCCTAGTCCTAGCATAGTCTTCTGTATACAGCAGTTGTTTAATGTTTTGACTGAATTTGAAGCTTTCAGGAAACATATTTTCAGATATTTACTGGAAAACCTTAATTAACATGGTCATTTAATGAAATAAAACAGAATTAAAATAACACAGAATGATTATCCATAAGATTATTTCATTTTTGTTTTTCTTTCCTAAGAATTAGCAGGCCTAGTGGATTAAAAAATTGGCCTTAAAAGCAGAAAGACTCCCTTTTTATTTCCACCTTTGACATACTTTATCTAAGTAACCCTGTTCAAGTCACTTCATCTCTTCGTCCTCTAGGCATCTATGAGAGTATAAGTTGCAAAGAAGGTGCTAGCCTAGATCCAAAGAAGGAGGTTCCTTCGTTTGAAGTTCTGTATCTCCATAAAATCACAGGTGTTCTATCCTTTTATTTTAATTCCTAGAGCCTGCACATAGTGCCTTGTAAATATTAGGTCCTTAGTAAACAATTTTTATATTGGGTTATTTTTTTTTATTTTAAGCCCTTAACTTCTGTGTATTGACTTATAGGTGGAAGAGTGGTAAGGGTAGGCAATGGGGGTCAAGTGACTTGCCCAGGGTCACACAGCTGGGAAGTGTCTGAGGCCGGATTTGAACCTAGGACCTCTCATCTCTAGGCCTGGCTCTCAATCCACTGAGCTACCCAGCTGCCCCCTGGGTTATTTTTTAATAGAGAATAGTGTAAGAGTAATGTTCAACTGACCATAAACAGCATTATTAGAATAGTACTTCATGGATGTCAACTACTTACATTAGTAGTTAATTATTTGTATCATAAAATTTTAGTAGAGATATCTGGAAGATGACAGTATAGATTCATAACAATTCAGGCTTACTTTTTCTTTGATGTTTTTCCTGGAAATGATGAATTCTTGAAAGCATGCCTTTGGGAAAGATAAAACATGGCCAAAGTCAATTTGTGTCATTGGCATCAAATGGTATTCATTTAGGACCCTTGTCAAGTGATTCTGTGCACTGAAGCAACTGGTATGTAGTTCTTGCCCTACAGAACACGCAGTATCAAAAGTGATGGCATTAATGTAGACATTCATATGATTTGATAAATGTAATCATAGTAAGTTGGGAAAGGGATTATACCTAGGGCTTATATAAATTAGAATAGAAACCACAGCCTTCAGGGTTTCTATGCCTAGAAATATACTTGGAGTGAAACTTCATCTGAGGAGTGTAGTGATGCTCTTCTCTGTGATTTTTCCATGCTCATGATTATTGAGCCACTGGTTGCTTTAATATGCTCACTCAGTACCCAATATGAGTTTACAGAAAGCACAGGTAGGGTGGGTAAAAAGTATAATCAATAAGTAAATAAAAAGTATAATAGTAATAATAAAAATAGAAGTATAATCATTGGAGAAGTTTACTCAACTTAATTGAAATGGAAAGTGAAAATTTGGTGTCTTTGGCTGGCTAAAAATGGAGCCATTAAAATGAAGCTTTCTTACAGCCCTATCAGTCAATTAGCAAACAATAATTAAATGCCTTTCATGTGACAGACACAGGTCTGAAGGGTATGAAAAGATGCTAAATACAGTTCGTTCCTGCTCTCAAGGAGTTTACAATTTAATGGAGAGTGACAATAAGCATTCATATCTATATCTTTGTTTCTAGGGTTTCCTTCCACTAATTATTTCATATTTTTCCTGTATACAGCCTTCACTCTATGTATATTTATACACATGTGTATATATGCATATATATATGTGTGTGTGTGTGTGTGTGTATGTGTGTGTGTATGTGTATTTGTTTGTTGTCTCTCTCCTTTAGATGGTAAGCTCCTTGAGGGAAAGAGCTATATATAGCTATATACAGGATAAATAGGAAATAACTAAGAGAAGGAAACCAATAGAAAGAGTTTCTGTAGAAGACAGGATTTTTCAGATGTAACTTAAGGGAAGCTAGGGAAGCCAGTAGGTAGAAATAATGAGGGAGAGCATTACAGGTATCAGGGCAGCCAACAAAAATGCCAGGAACTGACAGATAGAGTGTCTTGTTTGTGGAGTAGCAAGGAGGTTAGTGAACTTGAATCAAAGAATACATGACAGAGCATAGTTGGAAGAATCCTGCTAAGGGAGGAAAGGAGTAGTTTGTGAAGGACTTTGAACTATCAATCAATCAGAATTCATTTATTAAGTACTTAATATATTCTAGACACTGGGGATACCATGATAGAGTTATTCTTGAACTCAAATAACATATTCGAATGGGGGGAAATAACATATACATATAGATGTATGCATGGAGTCTTGAAGGAAGCAATTCTGAGAGATGGAGGTTAGAAGGGGAGAACTGAAAATAGATGGGAGTTAGATAGGGCAAAGATAGCAAGATGGAATATGGAATGTTGTGTGTTTGGAGTGTCAACTAAGTCCATATTGCTAGATCACAGAGTGCAAGGAGGGGAGACTAGAACACCAGGAATGTGTTATCTTGTGAAAAGTTTTAAATGCCATTAAGAAGAATCTACATTTGATTCTGTAGGTAATATAGAGCCAAAAAATTGAATGAGTTGGGGTTTACAAGATCAGATATATATACTTTAGGAAAATAATTTTGGTGGTTTTGGAGAAGATATATTAGAGTAGGAAGAAGCAGATATCAGGGAAACCTCCCAAAAAGACTATTACAAATAGTTCAAGAAAGAGCTGATCAGCAAGTGAAGAGAAGACATGCAAGAGATGAAAAGGTAGAAATCACAAGGTTCAGCTATATGCTGTATATATGGCATGAGCAAAAGTGAGGGAATGAGAAATAACACAGAGGGGTGAAATAGGGTGACATGAAGGATGATGGTACTCCAAATAGTAATATGATGAGTGATGGGTTTGAGATAACAGATAATTAGTTCTGTATGGGACAGATTGACTTTGAGTTACCTGGGTCATACTGAAACTCAGAGAGAAGAGGGCTACAGAGGAGCAGAGCTCATAAAAATCTATTCAATTCCAATCAACAAGCATTTATTAATTGCCCTCTGTTTGCAAGACACAAACACTCCATTTCTTGTTTGGCAGTTATAATTAGGCAACATATAAAAAAGGAGCTTGGCAGAAAGACTTAGTGCTTGGATGACTTCCAAAACCATTTCTAAAAATTGCCAAGTAGTGATGAACATAGTAGAAAGCATGGGGATTCACCAGACTAGGAAAAAAAGACCTCAAGACTCCTGAAGTAAAGCAAACTATGATGTGACACAAGATACCTCTCCAGATATAGGATCCATGCTCAGAACTCAGTCAGAGGCTCCTTCTACATAATTACTTGAGGCATGCCTATGAAAGGCCATCTGAGCTAGCAAGAAGTGATACAGTGGACTTCATTGCATTAAGGCAACATGATATGGCAGCTAATTGGACTTGGAGTTAGAAGAGCTGAGTTTGTGTAGTAGTTAAGACACCATATATATAGTTTTGGTTAACCCATTAATATTTTTCACCTTCAGTTTTCTCATTGCCTAATGGGACTAGCCATATATAATGTGTATACTGATACCGCAGAGAATATTTTTGTTTTAAGCAATCACTTTTAAAACCAGAAAATACAATTATTAGATGTCAAAATATTTCAAGATGAAAGAATATATGGTAGACAGCAGAATCTTTTATTGTGCTAGTTTTGGTAAGAATCTCTCTCATGCACTAACCGTTTTATAACAGTACTCAAGTAACACCTTGAGTTTCAGCTTTTTCAACTGGAAAATAGAAAATAGAGATCATAGTGATAGCATCTTCCTCACATATATATGTATATAAGTTATTAATCTGTTATATCTATGTAGTTATTAATATGATATATTTATTTATATGTAAAATACTTATTATTTATTTCTTTAACCTCTCAGCAATTTGGGTAACTCTATAAGATGGTAAATCATAGAGAAGATGATAAGGTTTGGTAAAGGGGCTTCCTCACATACAGGTTTCCCCATAATAATAAAATCACAGTCCAGTTACTACTTCTTTATTTATATATGATACATATCTACACATAATGACATATATACATATATACATATACTTTTTCAAGAGATTGTCCTATTGGGGAATGAATATGGAGTTTAATGTGTGATCCTGATTGGATAGTATGTTGCCTGTTGCAGAATGTTAAATAATTTTTAATTTTTCTATTCTTTTAATAAAATGTCCTTTGGGTACTCTATGGCTTGAGTATTTTCAAGCAGGAGTGGAATTTACCCAGTGGATATCCAGTGGAGAGTTTTTCCCAATTTTTTACATGGTGGCTCAAGTCAATGGAAGTTGCATGGCATAGTGAGTAGAAAAAGGTCTTTATTTGATGTCAGAATATCTGGCTTTAAATCAGAATTTGACTTCTTTTTTTTAATTTACTGAACTTGAGAAAGTCCTTGAGTCTCTCTGGGCATGAAGGGATTAGACTTGATGAAATATACAGCCCCCTCTAACATCAAATCTTATGATGCTAGCTTTGTAAGGTAGGTTCTAAGACAAGAGAGAACAAGAAAGAGAAAAGCGAAGTAATACAGCTTATGCCTTACTCATGCTCAATGGCATAACTTGATAGAGAATCCATTATTCTTACTCTTATTTGATTGCAAGAAAGTTCCTGGCACTAAAGAAGAGATACATCATTTTAGCTGTGTTTCTTTCTCTTGGAAAGCACCAAAAGTTGACCTGGGTTCTTAAGCCATGTCATATTCTATATAATATACACCATTAGAAGGAAACTCTCTACCTTTAGGTAATTCTAGTTCTTCTCTTGTTTAAAACAACAATGAAAACAACAAAACCCACCATGCTGGATTTAGCCACATATCCATAAAAACCTAGCAACCAAAGGCATTATCTTTATTCAGAAGAAGTATAGCACTTTTAAGGTTCAGAAACATATATAAAAATTGGGTTCTGAAATGGTCATTTTCCCCCTCAGCTATGCCATTATAGTGATCAGCCAAGCTTCTGCAAGGTAAATACTTTTGGAAAATAAGTGGAAATTTGCTGCAAATCAGTCCCTTTTGTGCATGGCCGCGGGAGCATGTTGAAATGTTTGGACACTAATACCCATTCATTTTCTTGGCTCTATAAATAAAAGCCGCCAGCTATGTGGCGGCCGTGAAATGGTATTCTTTGGGGCCCAGCAGGAAACCCCATCCTTATTACCACTGCAGGGGGCAGGACAGGCCCAAAATAGCAAGACAACTAAATCAAGACATTTTCAATGTCTAACAAAATGACTGTGTTTTAGAAAGAACCAAAAGGTTGGAAAAAATTGGACAGCTTTTATACTTGGTGTAATACCTTTGTTAAAAGAGTTCAGATGGGAAAGGGAATCTTTTAAAAATGCATAAGCATATTTCTGAATATCATTTAAAATTTCCAAAGATCTTATGAAACTGCAAATAGAATGCACTGAGAAGTAGTCATCAGAGTTCTTCAAGCTGAAGACATCACATCTGGGGACCCTGGACCATGGATTATAATGTAGTTTTTCCAAGGAAGTATGTCTATTTTATTATGTGTGTAGGTTTGATAAGAAAGTGGCAATAAAGGAGGGCAAAGAAGGTTTTCAATGAAATTGTGCAGGTATTTTGGCCTACAAACTGTTTTCAAATTAAGATTTATTTTTTGTAGTACAGTAAATTTGGGCAGATCTCAGGTATGTATTATTATTTCTTTTATCTAAGACAAAATTTGTCCCAGGCTTTTCTAGAGAACTCTAAAAGCTCAACAATGATTTTGAAAAAACAGGAAGTATGAATTATTTGGAGACTATTTTTAGTTTGTCTTTTCCTCTTTCTCTTTCTGAAAACTAGACATGGTATCACAGTTTGAGAGCCAGCAGTGTCTTCACTCATTTAGTCCCACACACTCATTGTACAGGTGAGCAAAAACTCAGGTCCAGGGAGGTCAGGTTAAAACCTTTCATCACACAGGTAGCAAATGTCAGAAATCAGATTTGAACCCAGGTCCTCTGATTCTCAATTTTGTCCCTTTCCTATTATACTTAACTGGAACATCCTAACTGAATTAAGAGTAAATTCCACATGTTGTAATTGTATATCATAGTTAAATATGGAACCCATTGGTAAAAACTCTTGGTTGAGGAACCTTCCTTAAGAATAAACCATTGCTACCATACTATCTGTAAACATAGCTATGGATAGAGGATACAGATGAGTGTAAACAGACTCCTACCAGTTGTGATACCTAACTGTTTTGCATGATATAGCGCTACAGGGCTGACATTATTGTAATTAAACATGCAAATGTTACTCATAATTCTGACACAAAGCAGTCATTTTGTGCTATTGAAATTCACACAATTTAAATGGCGCAAGGATCTCACCAAAGCCTTCCAAGTCTGACATGCACAACAATTTTTTAAAAGTCTTCAAAGTTGATAAACAAAGAAAAAAAAACACCAAGTTTTTTTTTCCTTATCTTCAGGCCTTTATGACTCAGACTTTAATGACAGCAATAAACATTACCTTACCTAATAAAAATTCCCGTCTTTCAGAGCTGGCACATAGTATGTTAACCACATCTGGTGACAACTGGAGCTAATTAATATCTTTATAGGTGTCTTCTACCCACTACAGTTTAAACAGAAATATTCAGGGGTGCTTACATCAAAGCCTGAGGCAATGGAGGGCTGTTGCTTGCTTTCTAGTTGGAACTGATAACAAGTAGATCCATTTTTATAGGATTGTAAAAGCTAAGTGTGGATATGGTTCATGTGGAGAAGCATTTTTCCCTATAGCTCTTCCAATTCAGGGCTAATGTTCCTGGCTTGTCTGCTAGAGGCTAGCTAGTTAGTTAGTTAGACATATGGACAGGCAGACAGATCAACCAGCAAATAGCTATGGTTAGACTCAGACAAAGCACACAGTGACCCAGACATACCAAATCATGCGTCTTTCAAAGATCTTCAAAATATGTTCTATCAAGCATTTGCTTGTGGCACAGATAAGGTTTATCTAACAAGACTGAGTGAAAATTAAAAAGAAAGATGAAATAACACAAGTGCTGCTAATATGTGTTTTGAAGCGTACCAATCGGCCTAGTGCAATGTCACAGCCCTGGGCTAAATTTGCAGGTGGTCGAGAGTCTCCTTTTTAAAAGGTTAACCCACAAAGAGCACACAAGCCCTTATCTGTGAATATGGGCCAGCACCCAGGGAGCTCCCTGACAATAAGAAAATAATGACATCAACCTGACCATGCTTAAGTACATAACATGCTGAAGGTTCACGGATGTGTAGCCTGGAACAATAAAGAAAAAATAAAGAAGCTTGCTTGGCTAGGCCCCAGCTGTTATTAGCCATGCTGTGAGATCAAGGAAAGGTATGATATGGACTGCCATTTCAATTGGGACCAGGTTAATCTCTCAATTTGAGGAAAAGAAAAACAAAACAAAACAGAAAAAAGCATACTTCAGAACACAGTAGTACATAGGGACCAAATGACAATATATCTATTTGCATAATCTGTTTAACCCTTTCCTAATAGAGCCCGTGTTTCCTGTAAGCAGGCTTAATTTTCTTTGGAAAGGGGCGGAGGAGGGATTGGAGAAACAACCCCAAATCAAACCCCTCATGGTTCAGCAAATGAGATGTGCCATCCAATAAACATTTAATACTTATGGCTGAAAAGTTAAGGCTTAGAGGGAGAAACTGCTCACCTTGTAGGTTGAAAGTGATGAAATTATAGAGAGGGAAAATTAAATGAATAGAAGCTATACAAAATTATGTGTAGGAACAGAAATATTACTTGAAGAATGACTTTTGTGCGTTCACTTTGAGAAAAAGGAGTGATGAACACAAATAAGTAAAACATATTTTTATGTCTTTTTGTCAAATGATGCCTTCTCTAAGGATGGAGGATTAGAAGTAGCTAACTAGGTATTTAAAAGTAACAAACAAATGAATATTTAAATGCAACAAACAAATACACCATTTTTTAAAAAAAGGAAGTGGCCATTTTAGAAGAAAGCATATCATAAATCTAGAAAACTCATCATTGTATGTTTTGATCATCCTTCTTTTTGATAATTACTTTACAAACTTTGGGAAATCTTTGCTTCTGCATCATAACTTGGGAAATGTGGGAAACTATTAATAAAAATTAAATCATTTTAAAAAATTAGTGGGACTAAAAGAATTCCAGAAATTTCAGATAAATGGCCTTAGGTTTAAAATTTTACAGTTTCTAATAAACATGCAGATATATGACTAGGTATATTTGTGTGTGTGTGTGTGTGTGTGTGTGTGTGTGTAAAAGAAAAAAAACTTCCTATAAGAAAGGATGCAATTCTAGTTGTAAGTCTGAACTAAAACCTCATAAAACAACACTGAAAAACATTATTTTTGGCAAGAAGAGAGTATTTTTATTTTTTTTTATTTTACTCATTTCTTCACCCTCAATATAAAATTGTACCACACCTAACCATTTGAATTTCTTAAAGATATCCCCATATTGTATGGTAAAAAGATCCTCAAAGTATATTCACCAAATTTATTCCTATTTTGACTCAGAACTAATTTCTCTGAATCTATTTCCTTAGCATTAGCTTCACATTTTGCATGGAAACTGCAGTACCAGGAAAAAGTGAAGAATAGGCACTTGGGAAAAGAAAACTAAGGAATAAAGAAGGGTAAAGGAAAAGGTTTGTAACTTTATTTTATTCAAACTAAGTACGACATTTGAAATATAACTATGCCTAGATAGAGAGGATATTTTCATCCACAATTTTTACTATGAACTCTTTCAACAACAACAACAAGATTTCCATCAAAAAGTTCCTTTTTTTAACATTTAGATCAAATCTCTTTAAAAAGGTTTCACTTAAATACTATTTCAGTGAAAATTGTTTGTGGATATAGATACTGCTAAATACTCATGTCAGAACAAAAATTAAAAAAAAACTATTATCACCTTGGGGAAAATCCTATATTTCATTTTTAATAGTTCTCAAAGTAATATCTATTAGAAAGAAAGGGAAGTATACCATATTCTAAGAGAACATAAGATCTGGAACAGAAAGTAAAACTTGAAGGCTTGACACTTTTGTACTCATGCTGGCTAAAATACTTGTCTAGGAATACTGATGATCAAGGTTCTGGTCCTAGGTCTGGCTGTGGAAATTAATTTATTAATTGGCACAAATGCTTGAATATTTAATGTATTATGTTGTGTGATAATCTCCTCTACTGCATGTATGCACAGCAAATGTCACAGAAACCTACTGGGATTGTTCATAACCCTCACCAAAATATTTATCTAGTGAGAGTATATTTTATTTTTGATCAACTGCTTATAGTTTCTTGTGATAACCTGGGAATGTAGTAGACACATTTGGTGCTTTTCATAGATTGTTTATCTTTTGGTCTATGAGTAGGAATGACATCCACAGTGCTGGAAATGCTTCAAGTCAGGAATTTTTCCAAAATCCCTTGAAAACAGATCTTTTAATGATCATTGATCTTAGGCTGAGACTATCAATCAATAGATCAATTAATAAAAATGTATTAAGTTCCTACTATGTCCCAGGTAATACTCTAGGTACTAATAAATAATTACAACAAGAAAGAAACAAGTCCTACTCTCAAGGAGCTTATATTCTAAATAAGAAGATTAACAAGAAATTATTACTCTGTATTAACTAAACTGCATGGAAAACTGATACTAAAGAAAATGGAATGCTTAAATAACACTGGAAAAATGGAGGACATTTAAATTTTTCATTAATATTAAATGTTATTAGTAAGATTAAGACCCTCCTCCCTTAAATCAAACCAAGAATGGAAGTGTGTTGGGATGGTGAGGACAATGATTTTGGCATCAGAGAACCTAGATTTTGATCCTATCTGTGTTACCTATTATGAGACTTCAGACTAGCCATTTAATCTCTGGGGGCTCAATTTCTTCATCTCTATAATGAAGAGCTTGGAAAGGATTACCTCAAAAAGTCCTTTCTAATATGAAAATTACAATCCCCAAACAAAGTGGTAGTTTTTAATATTCCTCTTGATAAACTCCAATCAGTTTAAACTTTTAAAAAATTCCACAAAATAGGGAACTTAATAAAATTCTTTGATGAAAAGAATCATATGTGATTTATTTTTATATCTCAGCAATAAGAGTAATGCATTGCAATAATAGGTGCTTAATAAATGTTCGTTAATTTAATTGAATGAGATCTACAAGTCACATAAAATACTTGGCAAACAATTTTTAATATATGTTCAATTACAATTAATTATAATAAAAACAAAACTGATACCATTTTAATAGACATAAGCTGTAAAGCTTCTATGTCCGGTAATTATTGTTAAAGCATATTATATTTGGCAACACATTAAAAAGAAGTCTTTCAAAGAAAAACTGAACGGATTCAATTATCTTCTCTTTTGTATAGTTTCTGCTGCAACTTTGCTATACATAAATATTTATCCAGGTTTTAAATTATCATGCTAAGATCCAAAGAGAAAAACAAAACAAAACTCTTGATAATGGATTAAGAGCTGGAAGGAACCTTATAGATAAAGTCCATTTTGTAGATGAGAAAACTGAGATGCAGAGAAATTAGCTAGTTTGCCCTAAGTAATTCAGCTGGAGTCTGAGATAAGATTTGAAGTCAGAATTGTCTCATTCCAAATTCATTGCTCAATCTATTTGTCTTATAACAAGCAAACATAGGTAAAGAAGTAGAAGCAATTTTAGAGATCGAAATACAGATATGGTCAATTATAAGTTGAGCCCAAACTGGAAAAGACCATCTATATTTCAGACTTACCCTTTACTTTAGCATTTGAAGAACTCTAGATTATAATTAAAGAGCTGAAGTGCTACTCCGAATGAGAAATAGTATAAATAATCCTGTTTATACTACAAATAAAGATGATTTCTGTAATTAAATTGCCAATTGAATGCTCCTAACTTTCACTGTGTGGAAACTGAAATGGAATCAAAGGGACTCATTTTTGAAATGTTACTAAGTCACAACTCTTGATAGTGTAAACATATTCATTGTGGAAGTACTATGGCATCAATTCCTTAGGGAGAACAGTGATCAGTTGACAGCATAATTTGGCTCAACCCAGAGAATAGTCAATGAATCTATTTCCGTCTATTTGAGAAAAAGCTACTTTATTAATTTCTGAATAAATCCACCATTCAAAGTTCCTATTTATAAGAAAAGATGTTATCTGAACAACACTGGAGCACTGTGACATCATTGTGTGTTTGGGTATGATGAATACATTAAAGAAATAAAAGAGGGTAAAAATGTTCATACAAAATAAGATACCGCCTAATGATTATATGATCTCATTCCTCTTGTTTTCCCATATGTCTTCCACTTTAATGGTAAATAAGATAAAGTTTTGTAATTGAGCTTTTATTTTGTTTTCATGGAAAACAAATTGGGTCTTGAAATTATAAAATGTGGTAAAACCTATTTTATTCTTTGTAAAAATTATATGCCACTACAATCCAGTGTTGAGCTGGGCAAAACTCACAACATTCAAAAATATATATAGGATCCCAGTTATGAATCCGAAACTTATGCAAACCCTTTTTGTCTGAAAACTTCACAAATGGATGTTTCCATATAAAATTCCCAGCATAATATATAATTTTGTTAAAGGACCTAAGGGCCTTTAGGCATGGGGCCATATTAAATAACTCTAGCTACTCTCATTTTCTATGAATAGCATCTGGAGCACCAAAGATATATTTACTTTAGGCAGGGACATGTGAATTCTTAAACTATGGGTTGATGCTTTTCTTTGAATTCATTCAACAAGCATTTACCTTAGCAGATAAATGTGTGGCCAACACTGCAATAAACTCTTTTGTGGGATATTAAAGAGGTAGCAAACATAATCCCTATCCTTTGGGAATTTACAATTTAATTAAGGACAAAGATTGTAGGTACATATTGTTCATGAAATAACTAGAGAGCCAAAACAAGCATATTATAATCAAATCCATGGGAAACAAATGGAAATTTAATAATGTTTACTAAATGGTCAACTTGAACTGATAGAGAGAGTTTCCTCATCTGGGAATTCCCCGTTCTAATGAAATAACTGGGCTACGTCCTATCCCTACTATCTGACCTAGGTTTGGGAAGATCACTGTCTTACTGATGTTTAAGAGAATATTATGGCAATTTACATTTTCTTCAGTAATATTGAAAACGAAGTTCTCTGCTTCTATAAATATACCCGCTTTTATTTTTGAAACAGATATGAACTTATATATGTAATTGATCAAACCTATAATTGCCTTATTCATAGAAAATTCTAATTGCCATCTGTTTTGAGAATTACATCTCAAAAACCAGATCTTCATAGATGATAATGTTATCCAGATAATTTAGATGGAAGCCACAAATCTATGCCACTCAATCATTTGAGACATGCTTCAATGAGTCACAGTGTCATAGAATCAATCACATTCCAATTAAAGGCCTTTCTAAGTTTTGAGGGTATCAAAATGGAAGACTGATGTAGATACATAAAAAATATCTAGCTCTTGTGGCATAATGAGATTCAGCTCTAGAGAAGGGAGGTCCTCGGTTCAAATGTGACCTCAGACACTCCTTAGCTGTATAACCCTATGCAAGTTACTTAAACTCCATTACCTAACCCTTACTGCTCATCTGCATTAGAACCAATAACAACATTGATTCCAATAGGAAGTTAAGGGTTTTTAAAACTTAGCTCTGAATAGCTTAGGGACAATATTTATCATAAGGCATCTCTCTACACCAAACTTCAGGGTTCTAAGATGGACTTATTTGTAAAAGAAAGAGAAAGGCTAAGTGGATCATGTTGAGGTTAGGACAAATGGAAAAGGTTCTATTTAAATACTCGATGTAGTCATCCATATTTTCTTTATCAGGCCCATTCACTTACGTCCCCCCCCTTTTTTCAGGAGTTTCAAAATTAGATATGGGTAAAAATTGGACAAACATTAATTATTTTTCTGTGTTGATATATGATGATGTCATTAATAGCTATCACCCATAAGAGAATAATTTTCTTTTCTTTTTTTTGAGGTGAAAAATTTAACACTGTACTATTGTTTTGGAATATGTGATAGATTCAGGAAAAAACAAACAAACAAACAAATGCACAAACAAATCCCTTAAATCAAGAAAAGCACTGGAAATAGAAAATTCTGGTGTAGCCCAAAATATATGCTGATGAATGATTGCGCATGTTGCCAAGTTTGGGTATCCTATTCACTGCTCTGAAGAAGGTTACCTGTATGAGTTAGAGCAGTGTGGTCCCTGGGGTCCCTTCAGTCTTCATCCTTTATATTCATGCAACTGGTGAGAATTCCAATTGGTGTTCCATGTGATGATGGCTTCTCTGAAGTGCACACCTGTCCATTAGGAACTGTAATGAGACTCCCAACTCACTTTACATAGGCTACCGTGCAGCAGTTGATGTTAATGACTTTGAAGTGTTTTGTCTTTGACAATAAGCTGGAATCTCGACTATGCAATTGACTGCAACTACATAAATTGCTATTTGGAATCAATCTTAATATATACACTTGTGTATATGAATACAGCTAGCTGCACTTTTCCCATACGATCACAGTTGTTAACATTCTACCAGTTTTTAAGTGAGTAAATTTGAATAAAATGACAGAGTAATACATTTTATGTTAAGATCAGCTATTTGAAAAGCACAAGGATTAAAAGTTAATTCCATCCTTTTAATTCAAGGGACATATAAATGGCATTCTGGGTAGAGCCAACTCCTCTTTTATCAGTCCTTTCATGCTGCCTCCTCACTAATTCTTAGTTGTTCAAATGCTACCTACATAATAAAAGCCTGAGTTAATTTACTAAGATTTTACACCAGTACAAATGAAAGAAAGGAAAGTGCTAAACAAGGCAATTAGCACTCTGTTTAGTGCACTCCCAAAATAAATGTAGGCAATTTACAATTTGGCAAATGGCACTCTATCCAGATCCAACTCATTTGTGCCTAAGGGGGTGGTACAGTTCATTAGGGGAAAAAAGTGTTTATATATATTATGCTATTGAGGCCCAACCCATTTTGTACTACAGCAACAGATGTGACTCCTCCTGAGGTTATTAGTGTTTCTTGCAGAAAAATGCCAAACTATTATGCTTTCAAATAAATGGTCCAAATATAATGCCTTTTACTATTGAGTAGAAGTAGCTAGCTTTACAAGGTGGGGGAGTGACAGAACTTGTAATCACCGGAAGCCTCTTTTGTGGCTCTCTAGGTATATATTTCCACTCTTTGGCTCTTATAACCGTTGTTGAGATCAGATGGGAAAACTCTGTGCAAGTATCACTGACTCTTTTTCTTAGTTGACAGAAAGACTGAACTATGACTTTCCTGTTTATTCTTGTACATTTCTGATTAATGCAAAAATAATAGGTTTTATTAATGCAGAATCACAGTCAGCATTAATATTTAAGGTGCTAGAAGGAAGAAGGTTAAACATGTGTTTATATTGCTTTTGAATAAAAGAGCTTTACAAAAGAGGGCAGAAATATTACAGTGGGCCAAACTTGAAACACTTATGCCCCAATATAAGCTGAGTTTGGGGGATTTACTCCTTATTTTAGGAGAATGAAGTTCTCATATTTAACTTTTAACTTTCACATATTGTTGTGAACTTGAGGCAGTATTCCCTTGTGGACAGAAAATAACAGATTGACATCTTTGAAATTTGCGCTCCAAATCTGCCAGCCTTCACTGAATTTTTGTTTGTTGCAGTCAGTATAGCTGCCTTCTGTGATAAAAAGAAAGGTAAAAGCATTCTTTTGTGCCCTCTAGCTGCTGGTTGTACAAATGGAAAAGAAAATCTTCTGTTTATTAAGTTCTCCCAATCCTGCTTGATACAGATCTCTTGTGCATTAAAGTTTCATTCATTACAAAATGATCTCCAAATAAATAAAAGTTGAGCTGCTTAGAGAATAGTATGCCATATTCATAGATAAAAAGCAGGAAAAAAAAGTAGGAGATGGAGCCTCCTAATTCAGTTGTTAATGAATACAACTCAAATGTTTTGAACTGCAATTTTCTTTTTTTTTTATTGATAATTGATTATTGTTATTTTCTTAAAGGGAGCAATTTTAGTGGGTGGAGGAGTTATGCTAAAAGAATGGTTGGCACATTTCTCAAAATTTTCCATAATTGCTTGTAGTGTTTCTGACCTATCTAAATAACTTTGAGCATTTATAATAATAGGCTATTGAGTTTATATGCATTTTTGCTTTATTTACTTTTTCCCCAGGAATATTACATAAATATAAATTTCATAGAGTAACTCCCACAAACAAGAATTTTTCTTTTGCTTGTAACCAAACGATATCTTATTTTAAAATGTAAGAGTTGACAGTAGTTGACTTTTTTTAAATTTATGGCACATTTCAAATATATGGAATTACCTCACTTATGACTGCCTCATTTCAATTAATGCCTTAATAAAATGAATGTACTC
This sequence comes from Gracilinanus agilis, assembly GCF_016433145.1. Lineage (NCBI taxonomy): Eukaryota > Metazoa > Chordata > Mammalia > Didelphimorphia > Didelphidae > Gracilinanus > Gracilinanus agilis. Next base: position 589,567,996 of record NC_058131.1, on the reverse strand, counting down.
AAGAGATTGCATAAATAACTCACTTATAGAAAGGCTAGGGGGCTGGCAGAGGCAGGGATGGGGAGAGTTCCATAACCAAGTAACCAAATTATTCCCTGAGAAGGATAAAAAATGATCTGCTTTTGAATAGGAGTGTCATCTAGCATGATGAAAAATAAAACAAAGTATAAAATTTTCAGAATTTTTGCTCATTAAGACAAAGTTTATTACAATATATTCAAAAGTTGTTTTCTGTTTCTTATGTGCCTTGTGGTGATGAGTTATTTTGTGATTCTAATTTTTAAAAATTATATACATATAATTTTTAATCTAGACTTAATGTACAATTTGTGAGACTTGACTTAAGAGTCTTACAGACATTTCCAATAATTCCTGCTACAGTGTAGAGTTTGCCATAAAGGGGTCAGGCTCACCAGATGTTCTGAATGAGGCCTCCCTGAACTGTTACAGAGTGGAGGGAGAGAAATAAAACTAAATCAAATTAGTCATCATAGTAAGAAAATAAAGGTCATGTCCACCAGCATCTGAGTAAACAGCCTATGCCAACATGGCTATCTTCACTTAGGAACTAATTAAGAACTGGTTGTCCTTCTAGGTGAAACCTTAAAAATGCCTGGCGGTGAGCTATTTAAAATCCACTGTGGAGTATGTGAGATGAAAAGATAAGAGAACCATAATATCCAGAGGAATTGTGTCTCTTGGATAAGGATATTCCCCCCTTTATCCCCCCCCCAAACCCACAGCTCTTTGTTTTGATTACAATTTTTCTCCCTTTAAGGGAAGAGAAAGTATGCTCTAAGACGGTCTTGTGTTACAGCTTTTTTACCTTTGTCTGCCTAGCTCAGCTGGTATTTAATTGGTCAGCAATAGGAGGGAAGTCTCCTTTGAGGTAATGAATATTGACTGTTTATGTTGAAATGTCACTGTGAAAAGAAAGCCCAGCACCAAAGAGGCAGAACCCAGTGTGAGCGTTTCAGACACAAAGAGGACACCAGCAAAGGACAGGCATTGAAAAGCAAAGCAGCTGAAATTCAAAGAGTGGATGAAACAGAATTGGCCTACATGTGTGGGAATTTAAGCTGGCAGTTGACAGGTGAAAAAGTCATTATTCTACCTGTTATATCCAAATGTAATTGCTTGTTTTCCTGAAAATGACATAGAGGCCATGACTCACATAAATGTTTTAATTGAGAAATCCTTCTCACCTTTTAACAAATAATTTGGCTAAACTTAAAAATTAATAACAATGCAAAATCTAAACACCAGAGTAAAATATCAGGAGAAACATTTTGTTAAGAAAACACTCACTCCAAAGGTCTATTCTATCTATGTAAACAAATGCATACAACTTTGGTGGAAAGTTTTGTCTGGAGCAATTATATTTGCATTTTTTAAAAGCAGAAATAAACCCCAAAATTCTGATTTAAAAATTAAATAACTTTAGATGTAATTTTAAATGAAGATTTAAGAGAAAATTGAATTTGGTTTTAGGCTGTCATCTAAAACTTTCCTTTCTTCACATTCATTGCTTTTGCCAAACAGGCATTTAAATCTGATTTTGCCGAGTATGTTTTTACTTTGTCCCCTACAATGGACACTATATTATTGGGTGAACAGATTTCCCTTCCATGCATTGAACATATATAAAGCATCCTTAAGTTCTATAAAATGCTAAATGATCAGAAGAGCAATATCAATTTAAAAGAAGGCTGTAAATAAGGCATTTTTAGAATGATTTAAACATTTAAGAAGTCATTTCAATGAGGCTGAATTTTGGGATTTGATAAGAATAATTTTTCCTTTTTTAATATCAGCACATACTGATATCAAACATAATCGTGGTGTGCTTTTTGAATTTTTTTTAAAGTGCAAACAAAGAAAAACGAGGCCAAGAGAGAGCAGAGTAACTGAGTAACATTTTTGGGAAAAGCAAAACAAAATCAAGGTGCTGTGAAGAATCAGCTCCATAGAAATTGGAAAATTCATTTGAATAAGGCTCTGGACTTCTCTGAATAGGCAGTCTGCATTTACAATATGTCTTTACTTTTCTAAATGATATATTTGAACTTTATCACACTTTTGGCCCTCAGGTTGCAAATATTTGAAGGCAAGAGCTCATTGCTTTTTTTTCCCTGAATCATTCTCAAATACTGTAATGGAGCTTGCTTTATTTTGTTTATTTTTATTATTATTTCTTAATCTCTCAACTGCTTGAGCTTCCCCCCCCACAAAACATACATAATAAATAAAAAGATAAAATCTTTAGTCATAATCTTATGTTATGCTTGAACTCTAACCTGTGACATTCACCTACCTCGAACTAACAAGCTTTATGCCCCCATGAAGAGTGATACTTCTTCATTAGCAAGATCAATTTCACCTTTAAAAACCCTTTGCTTCCCCGATTGCATGAAGCCAGATTGAGACGTCTTGAGTCTCCTAATGACATTTAGGCATCCTCAAAGACAAAAAAGGAAGTCATTACATCCACGGTTCACCTGCAAAGAATATGTCATTAAAAGAGGAAGCAAAATGAACCCCTGTCAACTTGTTAGGGCCCAAAAGGTAATTCTGCCATCAAATATAGAGTGGGCTATGATACAGAATCCTATTATTACTGACACCAAATAACTTGCTGATGTCAAAGGTTCTCCTTCCCAGAAAAGTTCAGGTGTTGCTCAATTCATTAATGTGTCAGGTTGAAGAGACATGATGTCATTTCTGTTGTCTGCAGGGATGAAAACTGGAGTCTACTTGCTCCTGTCAACACACTATCATCTTAATTTCTTTTCCTCTGCACCTTATTGCCAGCTGTAGGGGGTAATGTGTCATGGGAAATGCCTCCTCAGAATGACTACTAATTTTTGTCACATATGACTTGAATCTGCTTTTTAATTTTTTCAATTATTACTTTTATTAAGAATATTATTTATGATTATTTTCTTTATGTTAGTGAAGGTAAATATAGCAGATGAATGTTGCGCTTGTTAATTAAAAGTGGTTTAGAACAAATTAGAACTCAGATCTATGAATTTCTCTGATTACATAGTTATATGCCTTGCTATAGTAATGATGCAATCTGAAAGGAATAAACTTTTACATTTCTACACATGGAAAACTTATTTCCTGTCTCATTTTAGGATGTTTGCTTTCTCCATTATTTCAACAACTCTTTTGGAAGTATGCAAGGGAATCAAAGCCAATCTTTTTATTAAAGATGATTTAAAATAACAAAATTCTTTAGCACAAGATAGAATGTGAAATTATGAAAAATAATAGAAAGTGTATTAGAAATGACATGCCACTCTGGGTGTTTGTTAGAAAAGGATATTTTTTCCCTAACTTAACCTGTGCCCTATATGGCATCATGAAATAGACAACACATTTCAGTAGCTCTCTCCTCCTCAGTCAAAGTTCAAAACAACAAACTCCAAATTTCTGAATCAATTATTTTAGAGCAGCTAAAATTAATTAGGTAGATTGTGGTAAACATGAATTGTTCTTTTTTTTTTTAATGCAATGTTTCTCTCTCTCTCCAATTTTGTCTACAAGCATTTATCCAGAGCAGGATAAAAAGGAAGTAATGATAACTTCACTAACTAAAATGTTAGCAATAAAATTAAATTGTTATTAGAATGATTTGGACAATCAACTGTCTTAATTTCTAATATTTATTTATTTAATTCACTTAGAGAGTACCAGATCTTTATTATCTAATTACTGTAAAGCTTATTACTTAGTCACTCTAACGGGTTAGTTCAATGCTATTAAAAGAGCCTATCAACATTTCTGGCATTCTTTATTAAATGAGACTACCTTTGGTCACTTAAAAATAATTTGGTACAAGTCCACAATACTTAATGTAATATTATAATTTCCTTCTAATATGTGCTTAGACTATACTTCTGTCTTCCCCAGTGCCCAAATATCTACTCTGAGTGTGAAATTGTGCTTCCCATAGGAAAATAATTAGTTAATGACACAAAAATACTTTCTTGACATACACATATTCTTGCTCTTCATCAACTGTTTTCCCTAATTACCAGTTCAAAATCCAAACAAGTCTCCCAGGTCATCAAGAATACAATTGGGATGGATATAGCTCAGATGCATGCAATCAAAACAAAATAAAAAAGGCATCTCTGTCTCTCTCTCTGTCTCTCTATCTCTTGTGTCTGTCTGTCTGTCTGTCTGTCTCCATTGTCATTCAGGTGTCGAAATTGGCGCATGCAATATTAAGAAAGTGAAATTATGTACTCCTGACTACACAAACTATTTATTAGCTGATTTAAAAACGCTTCCATCATTATCATAGCTCTGACCCAACATGCAATTTTAAGGTCAGTTTGAGAACTCAGTAGTGAATTTCCATGTATAGGTTTATTTGGTATCTATTGACTTTGATGTAGCATCCCAAGAACATTCAACAATAGTCAGCTAAAGGAATCTTAAGCATATAGCTATTATAAGAACATGGTTTAGCCAGGCTTGCATTCATTGGTATATAGAGCACAAAACCTGGTGGGATGCACTGTATGGTGGAATCATTCCCTCTGGGCAACCTATTCGAGCTGATACTTTAAGTTGTACTGTATATTTCAGGGCAAGAGGGAGAGGTGCATACGCTTTGGACTTTCACATGCTAAGATGAGGAAAATCAATCTTTATGCCCAAAAGATGGAACCATTGATGCAGAAAGTCACTGTGGTCCTGGAGTCTTGTAGGGAGAGTCTGAGAAAACAGATGTGGGCTTAAAGCAAGATCCTGTGCTGCATCAGTGCCCTGCAATGCTATGGAGGCATGGGGGAGTTCAAATATAAATAGAAAGAGGGATTTTCCTTGCAATGGCCTCAAGTTGGTGTTCTTTTGATCAAGGAAAGAAAAAAAACACAGTTGAAATAAGATGATGTGCCTGGTGTATTTGAAAACAGAAAGGATCTGAAACCATTTATCCTTTGCTATAGGCTCTTTCTGTACTATACTCAGAAAAAAAAACCATGTGTTGATTACCATCAGTCATTTTCCAGAAGGGCTGTTAGAACTGTTTTGATATGTATCAAAGCTTTGCATATATGCCTTTTTGTATTCAGGTAATATTTGATATTAATGATAGCTCACATTGATGCAACACCTTTTAACCTGAAAGATACTAAAGGATTCTGCCAGCCAAAGCAACTTTTATATTACACAGAACTCCACCCAGTAAACAGCTCTGGATTGCAGATTGCTTGGGTGGAATGACAACTTCACTGATTCTAACAAGGATTAAGATGGGGCAATTGAAACCCAAGAGTACACTTACCATAGGGTGATTTATGTTTGCACATGTCAGTTTTGGTCGTTTTTCCATTTTGGAAATATGATATATGACAGGACTGGGAGTCCAAAGACCTGTTGTTTTAGTCTTTGGTTCTTTTACTTTATAGCCATGTGACCTTGGGCAAGTCACAACTTCCCAGATACTCAGTTTCTACATCTATAAATTACTGTAGGTAATTTGAGGAAAATTATTTTCAAACTGTAAAGCTCTATGTAAACACAGGAGCTTTTATAAGTGTGTATCAGTGAACTATGAAAGAGATAGAATAAGAGAATTCTATCTTAATATTCAGATGCAAAGATTTTGAGGCATTTATAGTACATCTGGACCATAATAAGTTATACTAAATTTGATGTTCAGAGATTTTATTTGTTTCTATAGATATTTAATTAAATTGCTGTAATTTCATTGAATTTAAAGTTTCGTTATAATTTTAGACTCCCATGGGATTAAAACAAATTGAATGCCTATTATTTGTGAAACTTGTGGGTTATTTTCTTTGTTGAATTTTCTATTTCAGAAGTTCTCTGTTTATGTAAAGTAAGAACAAAATAAGAGAAGGAAAGACAAAAAAACACAACCCATCTGGATATTTTTTACTTAGGTTAGTTTTCCCCCTTCCCCACATTTAGGAACATTCCATATCAATTTCAATAATGCTATGAAATTATATGATGTTGCATTTGGGAGGTACCTTAGCACTTGCATAGTTTAGATCCATCATTTTTAAAGAGAAGGAAAGTGATATTCACAAAGATGAGGTGATTAGCCCCAAACTAGCTGCTGGCAGATCTGGGAATAGAATGGGAAGTTCTAATTACTTTGCCACAAAATTAAGAACTTTTCTAAATGCTGATTTTTAATTCAAAATTTGGGTTCTGCAACATCAGCAAACATTTACGTTTGAATTTCTCTAGCAGTGGCATGGTTAAGTTTTGTTGAATCCTCAGGTGTACCTGTAGTCTCCACATAGAGGGTATATTCACAGAAATTCTCAAAAGCAATGGAAGTCTGCATAGAGGCAATGAAAATACCTTTCTTTAGGTTCCCAGGAATCCTAATTCTTACCTTACCCAGGAAAGTGTCAAACTCCCCTTAACTCCCATTTCTCAACTTGAGAATCACTATATATGGTCACACTCAGTAAGATTAGCTGGATTTAAAAAATTGTTATATAAAATCCATTCATTTGGCAAGACATAGTAGGTCAGCTCTCAGTTGCTTTGGCAGAGCAGTAAAGGGAACCTGCATGTAGCACAGTGTGCACAGCTAGCAGAGTAGCTGAAGTATAGTTAAAATGTAGGGTTTGTGTCTCTAGTGCTCATATGCATTTATTGTGATCACAAAACTGTGCATCTGACATTGGTTTTGAGGAGGAAATTATGACATTTAGAAGAATCTCCTAAGCTGTATAAAACCATGAATGTCTATAAATATTGATCCAAAATGAACAAAATGAATAATTTATTCCTGAATATGCTTATTTTCTTTGACTCTCAGTTTTTAAAGTATCTTTGTTCCCTCCTCATCCCAATTTATGGATAAGCAAATATTATGGTTTTTGTCCCTCTCAAATGTTAGTAATTTCCCTTTTTTGAAAACTTAAATGGTTTCTCAAAGATTTAGAAGCTTGAAACTGAACCAATAGACATATTACTGAAATTTGAACATATTATGTGCATACCTTTTTCCAGAAAAAATTACTCAAGAATTCATAAATTGTTTTCATAATTTGTTGTCATAATTTCTTCCAATCTTTTGTGTGTTCTCATTGTAAAGCATCATTTACAAATTTTCTCTTCTGTTTGCTTGGGTAAAAATAAGAACTTCATTTGCTAGGAATAACGATGCAAACCAAAAATATCCTATTGTGTAATGAGAGCAAAATAACCAGGTGCACACAGCATCCTTCACAGTAGGCACAACAAACAGGCAGACAGTTTGGAAGAAGATCTAAATCTACTCAAACATCACAATTGTAACTATTTTTAATTGATCTCCAGTGTTCTGGCTTCTCCTTGGAATGTCTGTCAACATTTTCATCAGGGTCAAATTCAGTTTTTTTTTCTTCATGTTTATTTATTTTTCTCATGTGTCCCCTTCCCGTTCCAAACACATGTAAAAATGTTCCAAAGAGAGAGATTCAAAAAAGCAATACTCTTTACACTTTTCAAGTGAATGACCTCTTGGTTATTTAAGTCCTATAGTCTTTTGCTCTCATCCCAAATTCTTCACATGTGAATGATTTTAAAATTACTTTTTTCACTGTTTAGTTTCAGTACATTTCCCCCCAATCTGACAGAACTAAAATGATAACAGGGAAATAAATATTCTGGAAGTTGTTCAGTTCAAAGAGTATCAAGCTTTTGTGTTTCCTAAACAAGTATGTAATACTCTCAAATTGTTCTTAGTTTCTAGTACACAACAGATATTTGATATAATACTCATGAGACAAATCTTGTCCCTCAGCACTATAACTATGAGGGGATCCTTTTCCTTAATGTAGTGTAGAACTGTATAAGTAGCATTGAAAATACTTAATTTAGTGCAACAATATGATCCCACTCCCAAAGATGCCACAAAGATTTTCTATTATTATCTATATATCATATATATGTCATGATATTCTGTTATTTTTAGGTAATAGAATATCATATATAGATATGTAAATATATGTTTATGCATAAACATATGTGTGTATGTGTGTGCTTTCAACAAGCTTTGGGCTCACTCCAGCACACTTTAATTTTCAAAATGACCATTGGTTATTGAGAAAACAACATTTCTATGCTTCTTCCTGCTGAGGTTATGAAACCTCTTCCTTTGGTAGGCAGTACAAATGGCTTTGCAGATGGTAGGACTGTCTCCAGGAATTACTGACTCCTTTTTGTCCTGCCCTGGGTCTGACTCTTTTTCAGGTCTCTCCTCCTGGGACAATGAATGATCAGAATGCCATAGCATTAGCCACAGGAATGGGGAGTGATTGGCCAGCCCAACCTACAGTCTCTCCACCTTAGGACTTCTGGGTATATCCCAATACATTTCTAACAGCTTGTTCTCTCAAATAAGACAGAGTGGGGAAGAATGAAATTTTGTGAAGTAAAAAAGAAAAGTATGAGATTTTCACTAAATTTTTAAAAACAGAGTAATATTAATTAAGCACACATGAACCTACTTCAATATTGACAGTAAATTCATAGCTGATTTTACATTAATTTGATCCAATAGTTCAATATGTGAATCTATTTACATTTATTTGAGTATTTGATGCAATTCTATTATATATGCATGTGTATATTGTATATAAATCTTTTTGAAATCAAAAGTCTTATTCAAGCCATTAAAATTTGATGTTGCAATATGACTTTTGGGATATCTTTTATATTATTGATAATTTTTGCTTTCACATCACAGTCATTTATGGGAAATTTCAAAGAAAGCTCTCTGATAGAGGTTGAATGCACTGACATGGCAAGGGATAACAATTCATCACAAACATCTGATACAGTGGCTATATCTGACACTATATATATATATATTTTTCCCTTCCCCAGTAGTATTATGCTTCCTCTGTGTCAGTATATTTCATTATCTCTTCTTTGGGACCTTCAGTTGCTTTTCAGAATATGACTTATCTTTTCCTGATATTTTTAGCATTTGATTGAAGTTTACTTTAATTTAATTCCTTTTAGTAAGGATTTGTTAAGTACCTATGATGTGAAAGCATTTATTAAATACCTATTATTCTTCAGAATACTTACGATATTATCACTTTTGTGTCAAAAATCAACCATACAAACTCCTACACACCTCACATATAAATAATAGAGAAAAATAATATGCTATATTTCAAATGCCTTGTTTTACTTTTCATAACTATTTTAATGAAATTAGTTCTATTCCCAAATGCCTAAAAGGGGCTGATAAGAAATCTTTGAGGGAAAATCATTCCATTAATTTATTCTATATAGATAAGAAGGTCTTTTCCATCAACTTCTGGGGAGTAACATTAGTAAAAACCACAAGAGATCTATTACCTGTGCGTATGACTAAAGCCATTCTGCATATTTCTTGTACTTTTTCAAAATAGTAGTATAAATATCACTATTAAATCCTAGTAGCCAGTGGCCTTTGAGGACATTAAGTGCACTGACCAAAGCTAAGTGATGTTTGCTCTTAATTCTTTCCACCTTAAAAAAAATTATTTTTTGGTCCTATACTGGAGTAGTGTGCATACTAGGGCCCAGAAGGGAGAATTTTTAGAAAAACTTGCAGGCCAGATTTTCAAATAGACACTTATAGTTCCACACAAATAGTACAGTTTCTAAATAATTAAATACTTGGATCAGTTATATTTTTTAGAATTTGAAAATTGATGATTCAAGTGTCAGTTGCTCAGGAAATTTTCAAATTAAATGGTAGTAAATCTATTATATATGCACATTGCCTTAGTGGAAGTAATTTAGGTACTTATCTAATTTAACTAATGGATTACATCTATGGAAAAGTATTTTCCTAAGTCTAGATACCTATTCATAACTAACTTAATCTCCTTCAAAAGGTACAAATAAGAAGAAAATTTTGAGTTGGTTTGAAAATACCCTTGATAAGGTGGTAAACAGCTTTTAGAAAACAAATTAATTCTTTATCCCAGAGAACTTAAAATGAAATGTATGTTCCTCTTCTTGGCAAAGAAGTAGGTGGCTAGAGGGGCAGAATGTTACATACATTGTCAGACAGTATAACTGTTCTATTGGTTTAACTTAAAAAAAATTACAAATGGGGTCAATTCTAAGGCAGACATGGGGGAACAGGGCCCATATCCAGAAAGGGCTGTTAGGCAGAATATAAAACACATCAAGAAAAAAGAATAATGAAAACAAATGCTGACATATTCAAAAAACATGTAATCGTATCTCTCTGAAAATGGACACAGATATCAGCATATAAAATGTGTATTAGAAAACACTTTTTCTAGAACACCTTTTTATGAAGATATGCCTATTACATGTTTCATTTGTCTTCAGTAATATTGACCACTGCCATGATGCATTTAGCATCATGTTAAGGCCGTAGTAGCAAATTAGATGACAATAGCTTAAAATTATTGTAAGAATATTAAACACATCTATTTGTAGAGCCTTAAATATTAGCTTTTTTTCAGAGCTTTGGGTAGTATACCTTGTGTTATTCTTCATTTTTTTTAAGAATGATATTTTTTTAACTTCACATGTTAACTGTAATTTCCTTTGAGGATTATCTCCAAGTAGCTGTGAATAGACAAAGATTTCATATTAAAGATTAGCCATTTCTTGGCCGCATATACATAACAATGAAAATTATAACAATTCAGAAATAGTATTTATCGCATGCCTTAGTCCTAGGCTCTTGTACAATACTGTACGAACATTGAGTTTGAACAAGTGACCCTGCTATTTTTCTTAGTGAGGTATTTTAGCAGATGTAAACTTTTCATCCTAGACAGTTATGTGAATAATTTTTCATGGACATGTTCTTTGTGGATCTTTTGCCTTGGCTTCCAGAATTCACAGCATTAATAGGGTTAAAGGTTCTGGCATGGTGAATTTATTGTTGACATCTCATAGTCTGTTAAAGCGGGATCACTAATGGGTGACCTTGAGGTTCGACCGTTCCAGACTCGAGAAGATCAAGTCTCAACCCCCTCCTGCAAGTGCTCTGACCCTTCTATTCTCACTCTCCCCTGGCCTAACCTTTAACTCACTGATCTTTGACCAAATTATTAAGCAAACACCTGCTTAGGTCTGTGGCTCAAGACTCTGAACCTGAAGAGCTACCATAATTTCATATGACTAAGCTGTAGTAATAAGAATGCAAACTACAGAACAAAGTGGTGGACATATTTCCAGGAAATAACTATATTGACAATGACCACAGACAAAATAAATACTTTAACATTCTGTCTATATGACAAATCAATGTTAACCTAGTTGATTGGGATAATGATGAATTGCTAGTATATAACATTGGAGCTTCTCTTCCTCATGTTAATTCTGACAATAGTGAAGTAAAATTTATTTTCTTTCCTGAAAAGAAACAGGTCTACAGCTAATTCCTGAAGGCCTTGGGCCTCCTGATGATAGCAATATTAAAGAAAAACATGTTTAACATAGATGCTCTAAATAAAATTGAATAAAAAGAAATTTGGTTAACTTGGTAGGAAAGAACCTTTTTTCCCCCTTTCTTAAGGATACAGAAAATTTTATAATGTCTAAATACACTAAAATTTTATAATGAAAGTAACTCTGAGAGTCTGTATAACAAAATAAACAATAAAATTATGATACCAATTCTGGATGGAAGTTCTTGATTTATTGAGATCCTTTCTTCCTTTCCTACCAAAGTATTATACTGTAATATGAAAATACGTTATATTTTCTACAAAAGTGAGTCATTCAAAATGTAGTGAAATCTCATCCACATTTAGAATTTGACGACTTTTCATTGTTCAAATGAAAAAAAATGTCGAGTAAGAAATGAACTAATATTTTTGAAAATCAGATTTACAATTTCCTTATTATGAGGAAAGCATAGCTAAAACATTAAGTTAAAGGTAATATTTAAAATAATTTCTAAATAGTCTCCATAAATTTCATTTTCTGTCTCACATTCAAAAATCTTATGGCTTAAACCAGTGGAAATGTGTGTCGGCCAAGGGTGGGGGGAATGTGGGGGGTGAAGGGGAAAGTAGGAGCATGAATCATGTAACCATGTTAAAAATGAATATCAATAAATGATTTAAAAAATAAAAATAAACTGACATTTGGCAAAAGAAAAAAAATCTTATGGATTTTACCCATTTTACACACCTTTAATTTACAGTTTTATTTACCCAATTGAATTTTTTTAATCTCAGTTCCTATTTTAAAAATGTAAATAATTTAGAGATATAAGATGTTCAACAACTAAATGAAAGACCAAGTAATGTAAAAGCATAAAATTTGTCATAATTGCTTTTAAATAACAAAATAGTAATTTATAACATGTTGATAAGTAATCCACATTGTTTAGGTAATTTGAAATGTTTTTATTTGCCATTGTATATGGAACTTTGAATAAAAATTATTTTAAAATAAATTATTTAATTCAGAACATTTCTCAACGCAATTCTTATACTTTGAATTTGTATCTATAAAATAGATGTCTTATTTTTATCCTTTGTCGCATTTCTAAAAATTTATATATATATATATACTTTACATGAAGATAATACATATTACCTTATTTAATGCACTAATACATAATGTATGTAAAACATATGTTAGTTATATTAACAAAACTTAAGGCACAAATTACAAAGGAAAATATTTTTATGCAACATATATCATTCTGACTTACTATATCCTCCTTTATTTCAATAATATGTCTGAGTTTAAACAGCCACAGCATAATTGTATTTTACGAAAATACTCTACTTTGCCATGCCTCCTAAGGAATGAGTGTCCTTCTTTGAAAAGTTGCCTTATCTTTCCTTTCTTAAACAGTCTTCTATTTACTTATCTGTGTAAATGCATTCCTGAGAGTAGAATGTAAGTATCTTGAAGCCAGAGAATGTTTTGTGCCTTTGAAGCCAAATATAGTGACTTTCATTTAGTCTGTGTTAAATGAATGCTGAATTTTTAAAAATGGTTCTTTTCACGATGGAGGCAGGAATAAATGATATTCTTGGCAGTCATTGATTTGCACCTGGAATGTGTTATCTTCACTAAAAATGGTTACATTATTTTGAATGATCTTTCAAGGAACTGATCTAAAAATGGAATTTTAATGCTTAAAGCAACACTAATTAGTTGCATCAATTTAGGTCACTAAAAACAAAGACAGAGAAAAATAGTACAAGACTTTTTAAGGCCAAAGAATAGCATAACTTGATGATGGATTTCAATATTGGTAGAATGAAGTTTTAATTTCAACAGTGTATTATAGATGTTATGTCAGCTCTGTTTAAGTTTTACATAAAATATGAGAAGTTGTACATCATGGTAGAAAGACAAAGTTGAGTCATAATTCAAATCATGTTCTTGACACTAACTATATATATGACCATCTTAAATCATTTTGAATCTGTAAGCAACTCATATGTAAAATGGGGACAATAATGCTCCTACTATTTTTATTCCCAGGTTGCTATGAGAAAAGTCTTCTCAGAACATAAGGCATCATGCATATATGAATTGTTATAACTGCAAAAATGATAGAAATTATTGGAAGTGTGAAGTGGAGGTAGTAACAAGGGGAAATAAGTGATCCATAAATGTCTATGGTCTGGAGCTTGTCCGTAAATTAAACAGAAAGAGAAAACTCTTGATAGTGTGTATTGGTCTAAATAAGTCTTCATCAATGTTAGCTTTTAACTTTCACTAAGAAAAGTAAAGAGAAAAAAGTACAGGAATAATTTTTTAAATTTCAGTTTTGTTTTAAATACATATCTTAGAGAAAATTTGATATACAAATTCCCAAAGAAATTCTTTCCTGAATATATAGGTTACGTAGAACTGACTATATTTTGAATTGGAGAAGTAGTACTCATATCTATTAAATCACAGGTCTTTTGGAATATCAAAATAAATATATAAGCAGAGCAAAGCTTTTGTTGGAATATATGTGAAAGAGCAAAAAGTTTCTTCTTGAACCACAGTGGATGGAGATTATTTTGTGCTTACTTAAAATGTAATCCATCTTCTTTTGATAATTTATATTTTAGCAGAGAAGAATTTAATCCACAAACAAACTATTTTATCAGTCTCATAGGATAAGGATAGAAATAGGCTTATGGATAGGTTATGAAAATGACTAGAAAAGCTCTTTGTTAAAGTCAGCTTTAGTGGCTTAAAAGGTTTGAGTCTTTTAACTTTGAAATTACGAGAGACTGGCAAATGAACATTTATTATGTGAGTTGAGTTTTTAAAAAAACTCTATGTGATTAGTTAACTAGATAACACTACATATGCACATGTGCATATACATACATATATAGATGGTTACATTTTTTTCTAAAGGATCATAAAATAAGACCTTCAAAAGAAAATTAGATGGTATATGAAAAATTCAAAGAGAGCTTCCTGAATGAAAAATTTACATCAGTCAAAAGCATCAATAAATAAAAGTCTTTTTCATATGCAAATTAAAATTTCCAAAGTAAAGAAAGCATTGTTTTATAAATAGTGAGATAATATTCTTGAGAAAGGTTACCAGTGATTACATAAGTTATCTCCTTCATAAAGAAATTTAGAGCTCACAGTTGCTCTTTTCATTAAAACAGGCTTTTCATCTACACTCATTCTGCAAGCCAAACTCTGAATTTTAATTACAGATAATAAATAATTATATCACTTAGGAAACTGAAACTATTGAAATCTGCTAGTAATGCAATATCATATTTGTGAGGTAAGGGATAATGCATAAATCATATTAAAGAGAATGTATAAGTAGCATGTAGAAAGTGAATGAAAAACCAGGACAAAATACCTAGTTATCATGAGGAGAAAAGGTGGTATTGGCCAGTAACAGTTTTAGATAGTTTATCAAAATAATCTAACCTTCCATTGTCATATGATTATAACATTTACCCTCTGATATGTTTGGAGTGAGAGTTTTTTATTGTTTTTTTTTTTATTTTTAAATGAAATGTTATTAGCTATCCTTCAAGTTAGAAAGGGGGAAACTATTTTTTTGGGAGGGGAAGGGCTTGGCTAGAAGGGAAGAGTACATTTCGACATCTTCTCTATGTGAAAATACTACACCAGAGTCAAGGGCAGGAAAAAAAAATCCAGAGACAGACTTCCCCAACATATACACCCCAGAGGGACCAGCTGACGTTGAGAAAGCAGAAAAGTGAGCCATTAAAGTATGGTTTGGGATTGACACTGACCTAGGCCTGCCATCCAGCATTGTCCCACCATCTGCACACACATGAACTTTGCCTCTAAAACTTGGCTTCTCAATTAACATGTCCAGCTGGGGAAGAATTCCGTCATTTCCCTAATATCATTGTTGCCACTGGCCTGACATATTCATATTAAAAATATATGTGAATAGATCAAGGATTTTCTTAAGCACTTCTGTTTTTATTGCAGATAATAGGCAGGAGGTGAAAGCAGACACAATATAATTTGAAAAGCATAACCCTGATTAGGCACTGATTGGAACACTGCTATACCTTACATTCAAAACCTTTTTATTATTATAACTAGCTGTCACAATCAGGTCTCTCTGAATATCCTATGAGGTATCTGCAAGGTCATGTGATGCTTTGCTACTCTAGTACAGATAAATTTATGCTGTAAAGTGCTATTTTCTTTAAATTTGTCCTTAAGTATCAACATAATGTCACTTACATTGCAAAGGTGTTTGTAAAAATGGGTCCTATTGTAATTTGCTCACTTTTTAAAATTTTTTATGAGGTCCCATCATATATATCTCCATCCCCCCAGTTAATGGCCACTTCAGCATGCTGATGGGCAATACAATAAAGAAGTGTAATTATAGCGTCAGTAAGATAGCACGGTCCCCTTTGAAGAAGTCAGAAAATCATTTTTATGAGGTTTATTTGTAATCATGGTGAATATGAATATGAAAGTCCAAGTCTGGTAAAGTTGAAAATAGAATATTGGGTAGAGGATTGAATTCAAATCTTGATTGGATGACAAATCTTGATTTGTTCCTGCCCATATGGCCTTTGACAAGTTGCTTCTACTATGGACCTCATTTTATTATCTGTAAAATTAAAGGATTGGATTTTAAGATCTCTATGTGTCTAGCTCTAAATCTAAAATTCTCTGAGTTACTCTCATTTACCCATGATTTCATCTGCATTCTAGAGTTGTTCTGGACATTCCAGTCAAATTATATAGTTTATATAGAACTTAAAGCACTGTGTAAATGTTAGCTATGACTTACTAAGTCAGTGTAACAAATAACTTTAGTATATACAATTTGTATCAATTTTACTATTATAATGGTAAATTCAGGTATATGTTTATATGTACCCACATACATATTTACATATACATGTATAATATTCTAGACTATGCAAATATGTAAACATCTGGGATATCATTGGACAGGCAATATCCGTATGGGCAAGTGTAAGGGCAATCTTCCCTTAATGGAGATTAAAACACATATATATATATGACTTTGGAGATTGTGGTTTACATTTATATAGTGTTTTAAGTTAGAGGAAGAACTTTATATGATGATATACATTCATATGTAATTTAATTTGACTTACAAAAGAATCTGATATGATAGATGCAATTACTCTCCCCCATTTTACAGATGAGAAACTGAACTCAGTGAAGATGTGACTTTCAGAGGGTCACAGGACAAGTATCCAAGATATTAGAGAACTAAGGTCTTCCAGATTATCTAGCTTTCCATACACTTCTACTGAGTATATATGTGTATATACACGTACTTGTACACATATACATTTATATAAAATCCATATATGCACATGCATGCACAATTATATTAAATGTTGTTCAGTCTTTTAAGTCATGTCCAGTTCTTTATGACTTCATTTGGAGTTTTCTTGGCAAAGATACTGGGGTGGTTTTTTATTTTCCTTTTCAGCTCATTTTGCAGAGGAGGAAAATGAAGTAAACGGTATTAAATGACTTTTCCAAGGTTACACAGCTAGTGTCTGGAGTCAGATTTGAATTCATGTGTTCCTAATTCCAGGCCTGACATTCTATGCACTGTACCACCTAGCTGCCCCTATAATATATATTTATGTAGCACTTTAATTTAGGCAAAGAATTTTATATGTAGTATTTTATGGATTAATTATATATCTATATACACACCTATGTGTAGGTCTACACAACTTAAAATATATACACAAATATAGATAGATACAATATTATTCATATTTATCTATATATTTATATATGTGCATATATACTCATCTCTGCTCAGTAGCAGTGTTCAGAGAGATACACAGTCAAGAAGCCCTCAGAGTATGTGTATAGGTATCGTATATTCATAGAAAGAAATGTATATGTATCTAAAAATATCAGAATGCCATGCACATGTATATTCATAGATAACTAGACATATATATACATATGTATGTATATATATGTATATATATATATGAGTGCCAAACCTGGAAAACCAAGTAGACTATGAATTACATGATAGAATGAGACTAAATGATAGAGTAGAACAGGGTGTCTCATTTTAACATAACATATTGGCTCCAAAGCATAAAGCAATGAGTAAAACTACTCATCTTCATCTCTACAATCTTCACAATATGAATTATTTGTAGCAACCTCTATCTATCCACTATTGGCTTAAATTGTGACTATACCATTGCCTAACAGCCTCCCTGCCAATGGGTAAAAGAATGAAAAAAAAAGTGAATTTCCAATTAAACATAATTTCAGTTGTTGATTATTCCTTATATGAGTCATTTCACCATTATGAATTGCATAAACTCTTCTCTAGGCTCCTTGAAGTAATGCAAAGAGTCTCTTAAGTTTGAAAAATGATTTTGATGGAATATGCATGTAGTACTAGAGATAAAACCAATCTTTGGCTCAAAAACAGTAATAAAATGTTGCTCTCAAGGCCAGTACATTTTTATTAGTTTTTGTAGCTAGAGTGATATTTTTTATGTAGCTATGTTTTCTACCACCACAGTGATTGCAGGTTTTCTTTTACTATTTGAAATAATTCATGCTTTGTTTTCATATTAACAAACATGAGTCTGACTTAGTTTAAACTGAAATTTTTGTAAAGGCACACAACACATTGGTGCTTCACTTTAATATTGGCTCATCGGTAATTTTGGAGACAGTCAAAATCAATTTTAAAAATCATATTTTATACGTATCAATCTATTATTATCCTCTCTCCATATACATACATATTTAAACCATACAATCTCTAGCAAAATTTAAAATCAAAGATGGTGGGGAGAGAAATGGACAACTCCATGGAAGAGAAAACACTTGAATTAAGCTTTAAAGGTGAGTGAGAAATTAATTTGACAGTGGGATTGGGAAACCATTATGTAATGATAATGGTATGAACCAAGGAATAGACATAGCACATCTCCAAAAATCTATATTCTATAGTATAGTCCTTGAGTGATTGACTATATAGGCAATATGCATTGGAAGCATCACTTGAATACAGATTTCCTTGATCCATATAAAGTTTTATTTTTGAGCTTTCTATTCACTAGAAAATACTTCTTTTTTGTGTGAAACAAAGCTGGAAAAGTAGATTAAGGTGAGATTATGTAGGATTTTGAATCTCAGGCAAAGAGATTTTTTCTTCATTAAATAGTTAGGAGGGTTTTTGGTAATCATTAATTCTATGCTAAGGAAAGTTAGTTTAGTACACATATGAAGGATAGGTTGGAAGGGAGAGAGAGTATAATTAGAATCTATTGTGGCCATGTAGGTTGCTCAGTGGACAGAGATCCAGACCTAGAGACAGGGGGTATTGGGTTCAAATTTGACCTCAGACAAAGGCAGTGTTGTCCTGGAGAAATCATTTGATCTCCATGGCCCAACCTTTACTACTCTTCTGTCTTAGAACTAATATATAGTATTGATTCTTAGATGGAAGATAATGGTTTTCTAAATAAAAAAAGAGGCCATTTTAGTAATCTAAATGGGTGCTGATCAGAGCCTACACCGCTATGATAAAAGGGTGAGGTGAGAAGAGAAAACAAATATGAGATACCCCTTATTAAGTTTTAAAGTTTTTTGTAACTTGTACTCTTCTTAAATTTTAGATCATCTTCTATTTTACTTCCTGCCATGAACACTGTGATCCAGCAACACTAGCCCCCTTGTTGTTCTTCACAAATACATCTCCTGTCTCTGAATGCTTTACCTAGTTGTTTCCTATGCCTGGACTCAGTACTGGAATAAGACCTAAGGAGATCAATATAAAAATCAGAAGTTTTATTTCAGGAGCATTAATACAGTCATTAAAGGGGAGGGAATTGGGAAATGAGAGAACAATTATAGATGGTCTGATAATTCTTAATGTGATCCTTAATGTCCTTAGGATAAACTCCTAAGGTCTTAAAATTTTATTTTTAAAAACCTTACCCTTCTGTCTTAGAATCTGTACTAATTATCAGTTCCAAGACAGAACAGAGGTAAAGGATAAACAATTGTAATTAAGTGACTTGACTAGGGTCACATGGCTATGAAGTATCTGAATTCAAGTTTGAATGTGAGATCTTCTATTTCCAGATGTGATTCTCTATCTACTGAGCCACCTAACTGTATGATTTGATTTCAGTGGTTGTTCTCAGGCTACATATGATATAGTTAGATTATAAGAAATTAGATTAGATTTAATTTTGCCCTAAAAACAAAAGCAAGAGCTGATTTTTTTTCCTCAGGAGTCCTACTAAGTATATAACCCCTATTCTTGGAAAGCTGTCTCCTTATGCCTACATTTCACAATTTTGGTCAAAACTCAATTTGTGTTACCCTCTGGGATTCAATTTTCCCACAAACACACATATACACAAATATACACACACATAGGTATGTGTGTGTTTTATGTGTAAATGGGATGGAGGAAGAAAAAGACAGACAGACCCAGAACCAGAGGGACATAGACAAAGAGACAGAGTTAGAGTGCCACTTTAAGGTTAAAAAATACTTTATATGTGCTATTTCATTTGGTCATTACACAAATTTGTAAAGTAGGCACTATGAGTAGCCCCATTTCATATGTGAGAAGACTTAGAGCATTAAGAATTTGAACTGATGTATTACTGACTCCATTTCCAGCACTATACATCCTCCCAGTTAGTGCTTTCTCTTTCCTGCATTTTCCTTTTATTATAATTATTTGTATATACATATTCTAGAAGTCTTCCTGTCAGTAGAATATAAGTTGTTTGAGAAAAGGAACAATTTAGTTTTTATATTTGTAGTTCTAACTCCCAGCACAGCGACTTATGAACAATAGAGGCTTAATAAATGTATACTAAATTGAATTGAATGCCACTTATTTTCTCTTTTAGAGATCAGTTAGTACCTCCTGTATGGTTCTCAATTTACTTGCTGATCTGTAATGAAATATGTCCTCAAACAGTCTCTCTTGTCTGACAGATAGTTGTGTTGGTTGTCAACACAATTTTAATAAATAATATAAATACCTTTAACTTCTTGATATAATCAAATATGCTATCATAAGATATGTATTTGAATGGCTCTCGTCTTTGTATGACATTGCAGCACAATGTCATGAGGGTATTGCAGTGCCTTCTGAAAGAGATTTCTAATTATTCAAAGGAGTTTGGCCTATCCATCCACACAAGAAAGGTCAAGTGGGTAAAGAATGTTTATTGCCCCAATTTCATCATGCATTTTGAGAGCTTGTCCAAATGCAACTATAGAGCTTGTCTATCAGTACTCCTATTTCAAAGACAACTGAACTGGGCCCAGAATGGAAAAGGGGGAAGGGAGAGGGCTTTTAGAAAATTCCAAAGCTCTTTTATTGATTCCAAGTTTCCTATGAAAGCTAAAGCCTATCTTTTCAATATTTACATTTTACCTACTTTGCTATTTGGCAGCAAGATATAGAATGCCTTCAATAAACTAAAGATGCAGATCACACAGTGGATCACACCTGTAACACATAACCTGCAAGGAATTCCCATGAGCAGGAATAAAGAATGTAAAGAAGTATATCAGGAAGTAAAGATGGCCTGGTCATAAACGAAAGGACCATAGGTTGACTGCTAGAGTGTTCCTTTGATATCTTTGTGATGTCTACAAAAAGGAAGGAAGGACTATGACACATTGAATGCTCCTGTGGCAAATTTTTGAGAGATCATGGATAAGAGTAAAAGATATAGATAAGTCACTATATATGTCAGTGGAAGTAAATTCTGAATCTGAAAGAATTTGCTTATTGGGATGGCATATTTAATTAGGCCATTTCAGTTTCTTTAAGGAGAAATCATGGTTTCTTGTCTAAATACATGTTTATTATTAGTGTTGGGACATGTCTTTTAGCCTGGTAGGTCCTGAGAACAAAATGAAATTTCTCCTTATCTATCTATCTACCTATCTACAAAAGATCAAAGTTTCTATCCCTACTAAATTGAGTCAATGACAAATCATGTGAAGAATTAATTCATGATTTTATTTATATTAAATACAAACAACCACAGAGTTTTATGATATATCAAAAGCTCATGGATCATTTTGGTTTATATTCTGATTATCTTTTTTTAAAAAGACATGTAAATGGAATTTACACTCAAATGTCAGTGAAACTAAAATTATAACAGTTTTATCTATTTTTACAACATGCCAGGTCTAGCACTCTTAATCATAACATACTTATAATATTCAGTGAAAAGACACATTGAGCTTAAAAGGGATCCTCTATGTATTTATATTACTTGGACATTGAGGGGTTTGGTCACTGATTTTCTTTTCTCACTAAAAATCAAACTAATTGAATTTTTTATTTTCTTAAAAATGATGAAAGCCCGAAGAGTCATTTTGCTGAGTGTTCAATACTTACACATTAAAATATATGTTTAATTCAGAATTATTTTTAGCATACAGCTAGGAAGCTAAAAAAATTTAATATTATTTTGGCTTATGTTAAACATTCTCCTGATAGCTACTGTATCTTGTTTCCTAAGTGAAAACACTTATTATTTCTTCATTTTTACTACATTCATCAGGGATTGAGGATAAAGCTAGGATTCATCTTAAACTCCTTATAATGTCACATATTCTGTAGACCCTTGGTAAAGGAGATCACAATATTTTATAACTTAAATGGATACTTTGTCAGTAATCAACAAGCATTTATTAACCTTTTACAAGCCCAGTTTCATCTTAGGGTTGAAGTACGTAAAACATTCTGAAAACGAGATCACACTTTCCATGAAGAGATTGCGATTTTCTTGTGTAAACAATAACATTTGAGAAATGATTAGAAAATAATTGTCTCCTATATTTTGAAGCACAGAGTATAAGTAAAAAGGAAGCCTGGAGAAGAGTGATCTTGGTGGTAGCCCATATTCTTTAAACCCAATATTTTAGATTGGGATTAAATAAGGAACTATCAAGTCATTGAACAGTTAACAAAAGGAGGTTTAATTTGCCCTATCATAGCAAGTTTATACAACAAGGATCTAATAGCATTTAGTTTCTCTGAATGCATCTCTCTGCCCTTTTATCTCCTTCTGGAAAGGTATATTGGGATGGATATAATGAAAGACATGTAAACTCTTGTGGTCTTCAGAAGTCCACCAAGTCTGAGGGACCTAGATCACAAACTAAAACACTTTAATCCCTTGGGTAACAAGTGACCAGTATTAGAGAAGTTGGGTCCAGTCAGGTCTCAGGGGCAATCTTTATTCTTTTAATTAAAGACTCTTAATGTTGAGGGTGAGAGGGAAGAAGCTATGTCGAATATAGATGTTGGTTCTATATCAAATGAAATCAGAGTGACTGAGATAGGGAGGAAAACATTCAAAGAAGGAAGAGCAATTATAACATATTTAAGGTTTTTTTCCCACATTTAAGTTATTGATGTGAAGACATGGGTCTGTGATCTTCATCTTTGGACATTATAACCACATCAATGAGATTACGAATCCGTTATATAATTATTACCCACAAAAATATTTATAAGAGTCTTAGAAACTTAATTAAAGTCTTGAATTTAAGTCATGTATCTATGTACTGTAGCAACATAATTTTTTTCTAACTAAGAACAGAGCAGATTCTGGTATTAAATTACTTAAGTTTAAGATGAAATATTTTATTTTTCATGTGAATCTCTTAGATAAATAAAAGGATTTATGATATATAGTGGTTTAAAACAGCTGGTTTTGAAATGAAGAACTAGATTCAAGTCTTATATATAATGTGGGTTAGTTATGCAACCATGAGTGAGTTACATAAGTATCTGGTGGTCTATGAAAAAATTAAGTCTATGAGTTACAATCAGTCAATACTTATTGGGTACCATCTATATGCCAGGCACTGTACTAAGTGATGGGGACACAAAAAGAGACAAAAGATAGTGCTGGTTTTCAAGAAGCTTATAGTCTAATGTGAAGTGGATGACCTGTATAGGTAGAGGAGTTTCCTCAATTGGGAGTTTCCTATATCAATGAAAAATGAAGTTCAGGACCCTATCCCAATTTCTCAAGTGGATGATATTTTCTTTGCTCATATTGGAATTAAAATGAACCAGAGAGTATTTTGAGATTCATGTATTCTTATATAGACATGCCACCTGGTTCACCTTAAAAAGTTGTTGATATTGCCATTGAAAAAAAATGGGAATTAATGAAGTAAAAGAGTATGTTTAGGAGAAGTCTTAAGGGTAAAGTTCTAAAAAAATTATGATGCCATAGAAATGCACAACCATTAATGATAGAAATGCTTGAGCTTTTTCCTACAAAGGTAGTCTCCTTTCTGAATAATTTCATTTCATAGCATAGCTTTGATATAATGATGACAAATTAGAACATCCAAATGGATAGTTTATGCTGGGCATAAGAAGCTAAAGAAGAAAATTGTGGTTTTTTGGCATATCATAATAGTAAGAAATCCAATCAAATTAACATTCAATTTTAAATAAATTGGTTGCCTTTAAACTTTTTTTAAAAAGATTGTTATATTATGTGGTTGATTTTGAAGACATTTTACCATTTTTATAAAATAAGTTAAATTTAAGAAGGATGATATTGTGGTATAGTGGAAAGAATAGCAAGGTAGTCCATAAATATTTATTAAGTGCCTACTATGCTCCAGGACTATACTAAATTCCAGAAACTAGATTTGAAGACAGAGGACTTGGGTTTGATTCTTGGGTCTGTCACTACATCTGTGACTATAAAATGAGGGAATTGAACAAGATAATTGTTAAAATTCCTTCTATTCTTTGATCTTTGGTTCCATGATATTATTAAATTCATGGGGTATAAATTCAATTGAATAAAAATCACCCAAACTACATAACAAGATTTGATGTACTTTTATGCCATCTTATATTACTAAGCAAAATGTTTGGATTATTTTGTTATGAAAATTCAGGTCATTGTATTTACTATTTTCAAAGAACTCTCATTTCTTAGAAATTATACTGACTTATGGCATGATGATATAGAGATTCACTAAGATTCATTAAAAAAAGAAAGGTAAGTCTTGTTTGATGACACATGTTAAAACCAATGGAAATGTGCCTTGGAAATGGGGGTGTGAAGGGGAAAGTAAAAACATAAATCATGTAACCATGGATTTTTCTAAAAATTTTTTTCTAAATTTTTCAATTTTCTAAAAAAATTAAATATTTAAAAAAAAGAAAAAATAACTACAATGGGATAAGTTTTGCAATACGCTTTGTTCTGTTTTCATCTGCACTCTTTTAATTAAATAAAAATAAAGATATGTTTGAAAACTGCAAGCTTTTCTTTATGACAAAAAGTCCTGGGACATACTGTTTTGAAGGAACATCCACAGTTATGTTATAAATAACAGAACATGAATCAACCATAACAGCAAATGTAGCACTTCTAAAATAATTTAATATATGGAAGGAAGGACAGAGACAAATCCAATGTGAAAAACACATTTAATAAATTATAAAGACTCATATGTCCATTCTACATGATGGGAAGGTTGTCTTGGAAATTTTCTAATTTACCCACATTTTGTTTTTCATTTCAAGATAAATAAAGTCTTTAAAATCATTTACAAGATTAGTCTAGAAAAGAGGCAAAAGGCTTTTGTTCATGGTAACGAATGTCAACTGGAGATGTAAGACCAAAAATTGTCATCTGAATACCACAACATTAATTGCACTACTATATTAACAGTTACCAAAAATTAGTGAATTCTTCAAAGAAATTATAGACATCCTCAAGTCTTTGGGTGTGGTGGGGAAGAGTTTTTGTTCAATACCTATACAATGAAAGTTCTTTTTCCAAATTCCTGCCTCTTATTCCAGCCCAAAAGGAAAAAAATTAAGTGAAAAATGCAAATGGTGCTTTGTAGAAATATTTTACCTATTTGGTTTTCACCCAGAAGGGAATCCAGAAATTTTGCAACATTTTACAAAGAAGATAATGAAATGGAGATCTTTAGTTTAGTATAAGAAATGTCCTATGATAATTAATAAGTATGATGACCTAAATTTCAAGGGTTATTTCCTTGGCCTTTGGAAGAGAGAAACCTTTGCATTTAGGAAATTTACTGATAAAAAATGTAAATATAATTTAAGTGTGGCTATAGTATGTCCAATGTAGGCAATCTATCTTTTCTTTACCATGAACTCCAGCATGTATCCAAATAACACTATCATCAAAGACTTTTGTTCATGAAGAATACATAAAACATGAGTTTTAAGATATTTCCATTAATTTGATATGGCACAATTTGTATCAGCTTGTGGGATCTACACTAAGGATATCTAAATATCGTTGCAATTGTTCTGCACTCACATTCCAATGCACTACGGCATCCAAGGCTTCCATTAATTAATTTCAGAGGGAATAAATATTTTAAACCCTGATTCACATCCAAGACTCTGGAAGTTTCAAAATCCACAATAACTATACTCTATGGTCTTTGCTAGAAAATATGTATATTTTAAATTGTCTGATTATGTGACTGAAATAAGAAGATATGAAGCTGGACAATTTACATTAACCAGCTCAAATGAGAAATGCAAAGCAAAAATCTACTTGATTATTTTGGAAACATGTAGTTAGGTTTCAATTAGTGTGAATAAGGAACTCCATGAAATGGTGACATTATTTGAATTTGCACTACTTGAAATAATAATTATATGTAAAATAGGGCAATTTGTTCTAACCCAATGGAAATATTCAGTTCAAATTCAAATAATGCAACTGCCTTATGGGATTCATCATTCGCACTAATCGGGACCTGACTTTATGTCATTTAAAATTCACATTCATTTGGAAGTCTCAAAGAAAGGTAATATATAGCTATGATATCTTTGATCATTGAAAGAACTCAGAAACATGGGAACTGTGTCGAGTATGGTTATCATCAACCCATTTTCTATTCCCAGTGCACAAATCATTTCACGCATTCTACAACCCAAGCCCCGATGCTGGGCTTCAAAAGCAATTTCAGCAGCAAAATAAGGTGCTTTTCTTCAATTTTCAAGCCATTTGTACGAGGTTAGTGTTGTTTACCCACCTGGTACACTGATATTTACATACCCCTTTAAAGAAAATTGGTAGGTATGATTTATGGAGTACTGTAAGAGCACAATTTTCCATGTAGTGCACCTAATCTGAAAGGGCACATGCAAAGGTCACTCTGGCCATACAAATACCAAGTCTTCTCTTTGGAATAAGTTAGGATATTCATTTTTCTTGGAAAATGTCAGCAGTACCCTACTCCAGGGGTTAGTTTATGCAGATAAATGCGTAAGCCTTTAATCTTAAAGCAAAAATACTCTACACAAATGTAAAAGCAGTCCATCTATCACTGTTAAGACCTGTAATTTGTTTTTATTTAAATCCCAAGCCAGGGCAGAATGGGCAACAAAACTGTTAACATGGTAGCTCACATATAAGCCAAGATTAAGGCATCTAAACAGGCTTCCATTTTCAACCTAGGCGAATGATGCCCCATGTCTTCACAAAGCTGTAATCTGTATTTCGAAACTTTTTGATACTTGCTCTTGTGGTTGCTGTGGATATCACGCCTGACCCTGTTGTGTTAAATTGTCCAGAACATGAACTATACATGCAGATCCTCTCAGATCTGCAAAGGCAAATGGTTGTGGGGAAAATAATCTATTAGTTTAAAAATAATTCAATTAGACGAAGGAAAAATCAACAAATAAATTACTATAAATTAATTTTATTTTCTCAAAAGAACACATCTGCTTGAATAAAATACTCTTGACTTTCCATAAATACTCTATCCTATTCGCCTAACTCTTGATTGGAAAAAAATAATCTGTTGTCAATTGGGCATAATATAGATTCCTGTGTATTATTCTGGTTTTATTTTTAATACATTTATTGGAGAGGAAGGGCAAATATCTCTGGAGTTTATAAGTGCACATCTAATCTTTAGTAATGTGAAATTCACAGAACTCAATCTAGAAACATATTTCTAAGAAGGAGAATTAGATTTGAATACAGTGGACTTGAATCCAAACATAACTCTGCCACTTTTGGCTCATCTGACTTTGGAAAAATTACTTAAAATGTTTGAGTCTCAGTTTCCTCATCTGTAAAATGACAGAGTTGAGTTTTATTATCTCTTAAGGTGCTTTCTGTTCTAATTTTGCAATCCTATTATCTTGAGACTAGAGAACAATTTTCATTTTTTGTATATGGGTAAAAATGATGTGATATGGTAAATATTAGTTTGCCCTCCCCCCCATACCTCACTCTTGGAAATTTCACACATGTGCATTTTATGAGGGAAAGGCAGGAAGCACAACTCAACCCTTTAGGTTTGGCCCAACAGCTGCCACTGATTTTGCTATCTCAATATTGTCAGTTACAGTAAATTTAAATTATAACCATTCATGCAACAAATTTCCTTTTGTAATGTGGTTATACAATGCAATGTGATTATAACAGCTGACATCCATTTTATCATGAAGAGAAGTGAAAGGAAATGTAGCATTTTGTCAACTGGATTCCACTCAGGCATCATCTTAAACAATAACACTTTTTTATGTTAGATTTCAAATGTACTTTAAATGGTTTTATAGTTTGATCAACATATGCAGTGCTATGCGTGCAATTCTGATCTCAGTTTTATGGAAATAGCATATATCAAGATTTAAAACAAAACAAACAACATAACTGCTGTTGACTTTAGTAATCGAGAAGACAATATGTTATCACGTGTCAGTGGCAACAATGTCCAATCTCCAGGTGGCTCCATCATGTACAGATGCTACAGAAAAGCTGGGAATCTTGGGCTAAAAAGGACCTTAGGAATTGCCTAATCCATGCAAGGAAAGAAAGAGGACAAAAATAAAACTCAGAAATTGTGTAATACCTAAACTAATAAAATTTGGACAAACTTCTGAACTGTATAAAAAAAGTCTAATTGTTCAGTCAGATCTGACTATTCATGGCCCAAATTTGGGATTTTCTTGGCAAAGATACTGGAGTGGTTTGCCATTTCTTTCTCCATCTCATTTTACAAGTGAGGAACGGAGGCAGAAAGGTTTAAGTCACTTGACCAGGGTCACACAGCTAGTAGTTG
Organism: Gracilinanus agilis; assembly: GCF_016433145.1. Taxonomy (NCBI): domain Eukaryota; kingdom Metazoa; phylum Chordata; class Mammalia; order Didelphimorphia; family Didelphidae; genus Gracilinanus; species Gracilinanus agilis. Next base: position 589,539,400 of record NC_058131.1, on the reverse strand, counting down.
CCCAAGGCAAGATTTGAACACATGAATATGAGTCTTTTTGATTCCAAGTCCAATGCTCTAACCACTGTATCACCCTAATAGTAAAACAAGTAGGGAATGGAATTACTTTTTGTAATAGAACCTTGTAATAAAATGTCCTATTGTTTTCTCTGAGTCAAGCAGCATTGTTGAGCCAGTTAAATGAAATATAGAGCAAAGAGCACTGCAATTAAACTCCTCTTAATAATAATAGCTAAACTCCTCTTAATAATAATAACATAGTGTTTACTATGTGCAAGGTGTTGTGTTAAGCACTTTTCAATGATTATCTCATAAAATCCTCACAACAACCAAGGGGGATAAATGCTATTATTACATCTATTTTTCTTATTTGGAAACTGAGGGAAACAAAGTTTAATTGACTCACCTAGGGTACCAGAGCTAGTGAAGTTCTGAAGAAAGATTTGAACTCAATTCTTCCAGGGCAAGGACTCTCTCCACTGTGTCACTTCACTGCCTCTTATTGATTCTCTCAGTGAATCAACAATGTCTATTAGAATTCCCCTTTGTTCAGAATATTGAACTAAGCATTATGGGAATTTTTAAATAATATTTTGGTAGTTCCTTATCCTAGGAGACTTCACCTGTAAATCAAGATGACAGATTTTATTTTATTTTTTATTTTTTAAGGGTTTATTTTTTAATTTTTAATTTTTTTCTCTTTCTCTTTCTTTTCTTTTTTGATTAAGAAAATTTTTCCTTCGTTACATGACTCATGTTCTTTCCCTCTCCTCCTTCCACCCTCTCCCATAGCCAATGTGCAATCCCACTGGGTTTTACATGTGTCATTGGTCAAGACCTATTTCCATATTATTGATATTTGCACTAGGGTGATCGTTTAGAGTCTACATCCCCAATCCTATTCCCATCGACCCATGTGATCAAGCAGTTGTTTTTCTTCTGTGTTTTTGCTCCCACAGTTCTTTCTCTGGATGTGGATAGTGTTCTTTCTCATAGATCCCTCAGAATTGTCCTGTATCATTGCATTACTGCTATTAGAGAAGTCCATTACATTCAATTGTGCTACAGTGTATCCATCTCTGTGTATAATGTTCTCCTGGTTCTTCTCCTTTCATTCTGCATCAATTCCTGGAGGTCATTCCAGTTCACATGGAATTCTTCCAGTTCATTATTGCTTTGAACACAATAGTATTCCATCACCAGCAGATACCACAGTTTCTTTAGCCATTCTCCAATCAAAGAGCATCCCATCATTTTCCAATTTTTTGCTACCACAAAGAGCACCTCTGCAAATATTTGTGTATAAGTCTTTTTTTCCTTATTATCTCTTCGGGGCATAAATCCAGCAGTGGTATGGCTGGATCAAAGGGTAGGTAGTCTTTTAAAGTCCTTTAGGCATAGTTCCAAATAAGATGACAGATTTTAAAAAGAAATTTTCATATAGTTACAGATAATGAATCCAGTGACACATAATAGAAATAGTACAGGGCTTCTGACTGATTAGACCAAAAAGCTAGTGAATTTGGGCTCTAGATCAGTCCCACAGCTTACAAGCTATATGACTTTTTGTAATTCATATTCCTTTCTGGGTTAATTTCTTTCCCCATATATAGATTTAGCAATTTAAACTTCGTTTATCCTTAAGAGATCATTTCCAAGTTAACATTTAGTGTTCCTTTTGTTCTATCAGGGTGGTTCTAATTTTCTTATATACAGTTATAAGGATAATGTCTCAGCCTTAAAATTGGAGAAAGAAGATATTTGAGAAATGTGAATTCAGGAAGAAACTAAATATCATACTTGAAAAATCTGAGGGTGATGGTCTCCCTACTCCCAAAGCCTCAGTCCCAAGAAATTCCAGGGGGCATAAGCCATTCTTACACCTCTCTGAATCTAAGCACTTTTTGGACAAATTAGATATTGTAGTCCTATTTAATATGCTTGTCAAAAGTTCTTGGATTTCTGAGGATGGAACTCTTTCAGACAGGCCACATTCTAAAATTTTTAAAATGATCCTTTTAAAACTCTTTTTAAGGTTATGCCAACAAGATGCTATAGATAAAGTGATCATCTATTTAGGCATAGCCCATAAAATATGGCCATGGTCAATACTGATTTGAAATAACATTTCCAAGAACACATATCATAGTCTTTATGATGTAATATGTATTTGTATGTATACATATGCTTTTTAACCTGTGAAATCAATTTTTAAAAATCCTGTTATAATGGTATGGATTTTTGCTGTACCATTATTTTGTCCATTACCCATTTAGAACTTTAATGCTGTTTTCCCCATGAAGCCAACGTAATTTCTCCTCTAATATCTCTTTCCTTCATTGTGTTTTTCTCAGAATCTCCTCTTAGTTTTAAGAAAATCTCCAGGTGATATACTCTAAGGATTCTGCATATTAACATGTGTGACTATCAATTTGCTTCTTAAAGAACACTTTTGTGGGTCTTTTTGTTTTTTTGTAAATGAAACTCCATCTCAGGCCTTTTCTACTGGTTTTGAATGCTCATCTGCACCATCTGTTTTTCTTGATTGACTTCAAGATTCAGTGTTTATCCCATATTTTACAAGAGGCTTTTTCAGATATTCCCAACCTTTTTCTCTATCCCAGTAATTCACTGCTACGGCCTTTTTTTCACAGATTAATTTATATTTACACTGTATATAGTTTTCTAAGAACTCACACAAGTTTCTTGATGGCAGAGATAATTTTGCCTTTCTTTGTATCTTCATAGTGTTTTGTTTATAGTAAAAGTTTAATGAAAGCTTGTTCATTGAATAAATTAACTTAAAAAAAACCCCTTATTTTCTTCTTAGACTCAATATTGTGTATAGCAGGGGTCAGCAACGTATGGCTTTCGAGCCATATCTGGCTCTTTTGAGGGCCAGATATGGTTCTTTCTGCAGGAGCCATAAAGTCAATTTTTTTTCAGGCACTGTTACAGGAGCGCACACTGTGAGCACTGTATAGCTCTCATGAAATTACATTTTTAAAAATGTGGCGTTTATGACTCTCACGGCCAAAAAGGTTGCCAACCCCTGTTGTATAGATTCCTAGGCAGAAGATTAGTAAAGCAGACGCTGGAGGTTAAGTGACTTGCCCAAGGTAACACAGATAGGAATTGTTTGGGGCCAGGTTTAAATCCAGGACCTCTTTTCTATAGGACTGGCTCTAAGGCTCTAATTATTACAGCAGAGTGGATCAGAAGTCAGATTCACAAGAAGCACTGCTTCCAGTGAGCTATCCCAGGTCCTGGACTTTGTCAGAGGTTTCAAAGTCTCTTTTCCTCCCCTCTTCCCACCTGATCCCAAAGCAACCTAAACCCTTTCAAAATGGTTGTTGCTACTATACTTATTGCACACTATGTATTGACTATTCTGAACTAGCAGAGCATTGGGATATCCACCTATCCTTGTAATCTAAGGAAGAAGACTTGCCCTCACATTGTTTCTGAGTGTATTGGCACAGTAATATTAATTTGCATGTTATTATTTTGTACTATATAAACATTATAAAACCATATTTAAAACTATATACATGTAGAATCTTGATTAAATTAAATCAGTCTTTATGCTCACAGAAGTCTAAAGATAGCATTTGTCTAAAGATAGTCTAATTTCCTCAATTTTATTGACATCTATTGCAGGTTTCCATTTTAAAGAAATAAAAATAGTTGAGCTGAATGCAAAAGAATATGCATATTTATTTCTGTATAATTGGTAGGCATTCCATTTAATTTTATATCTAACCAGGAAAACAAACTAAAACACATCAGTTAACAGATTAAAATGCTTTTATTAATACTCACTATGTGTTAAGCACTGTGATGAGTATTAGGGATACAAAGAAATTTTTTTAATTGCCCCCTTCCTCAAGGAGCTTATGTTCAAATAGGAGAGACAATATGAATATGAATAGGTAGATAGAAGATACATGCAAAATAAATGGAAAGTTGCCTTTGAGGAGAAAGCATTAACAGCTGAGGAGACTAGAATAGACTTCCTAAAGAAGATGAACATTTTACTGAATTTTGAAGAAAAGTAGGGATTTAAAGATGTGGAGATAAGGAAGGGGAGAATTCTGGGCAAAGGGATATCTAATGCTAATTTACACAAACAAAGGGAGAATAACATATGTGAAAAACAACTAAGCAAATATGACAACTACAGAGTATATGAAGGGAAATAATATGTAAGAAAATTAAAAAGATAAGGTGACGTGAGGTTAGGAGAACTTTAGATGCCAGAGGAATTTACATTTGACTTCAGAGGTAATTGAGAGGTATTCCTTTCTTTTGAGTAGATAAGATCAGACCTATATTTTGTGGAATAACTTTCATGACTTTGAGGAAGATGAGTTAGAGTCTTGATGGTAGGGTAGAGTCTTGATGGAAGGTCATAAATTAAAAGAAATCTACAGTAGTCCAGTTGGGAGGCTACCAGGGCCTAAATCAGACTAGGGTTTATGTGAATAGAGAAAAGAATAATGGATATATATATATATATATATATATATATGTGTGTGTGTGTGTGTATATATATATATATATATATATATATATATATACATAAATATATTGCATACAGATGCTTAAAGGTGGGAATGACAAGATCTAGAAACTAAATGTTTATGTGGGATGAAGAACACATAGTATATGTTGTATTTTATTTTATTTTATTTTTTAATTTTATTTTTAGAAAAAAATTTTCCATGGTTATATGATTCACGTTTTTACTCTCTTCCCTCCAAATCTCCCATAGCCCATGTGCATTTCCACTGATTTCCTCATGTGTCATTGAACAAGACATTTTTCCATATTATTGATAATTGTATTAAGGTGGTCGTTAAGAGTCTACATCCCAAATCATGTCCACATCAACCCATGTGTTCAAGCAGTGGTTTTTCTTCTGTGTCTCCACTCCTGTAGTTCTTCCTCTTAATATGGGTAGCGTTCTTTTCCCTAAATCCCTCAGAGTTGTCCTGGGTCATTGTATTATTGCTAGTACAGAAGTCCATTACATTCGATTTTACCACAGTGTATCAGTCTCTGTGCAATGTTCTTCTGGCTCTGCTACTTTCACTCTGCATCTTCTAGGAGGAGGGCATTCCCATTCACAAGGAATCATTATTTCTTTAAGCACAATAGTATTCCATCACCAACAGATACCACAATTTGTTCAGCCATTCTCCAATTGAAGGGCATACCCTCATTTTCCACATTTTGCCATCACAAAAAGCACGGCTATAAATATTTTTGTACAAGTCTTTTTATCTATGATCTCTTTGGGGTACAAACATAGCAATGGTATGTCTGGATCAAAGGGCAGGCAATCTTTTAGCACTTTTTGGGCATAGCTTGCAAATTGCCATCCAGAATGGTTGAATCAAATCACAACTCCACGAGCAGTGCATTAATGTCCCAATTTTGCCACATCCACTCCAACATTCATTACTCTCCCTGCTGTCATTTTAGCCAATCTGCTAGGTGTGAGGTGATACCTCAGTGTTATTTTGATTTGTATTTCTCTAATTATTAGAGATTTAGAACACTTTCTCATGTGCTTAATGATGGTTTTGATTTCTTTATCTGAAAATTGCCTATTCATGTCCCTTGCCCATTTTTCGTTAGGGGAATGGCTTGATTCTTTTGTACAATTGATTTAGTTCCTTGAATATTTGAGTAATTAGACCTTTGTTTGAGTTTTTTGTTATAAAGATTTTTCTCATTTTGTTGTTTCCCTTCTGATTTTGGTTGCATTATTTTTGTTTGTACAAAACTTTTAAATTTAATGTAATTGAAATTATTTATTTTACATTTTTTACTTTTTTCTAACTCTTGCTTAGTTTTAAAATGTTTCCTTTCTCAGAGATGTGATGAGTATACTATACTATGTTCACCTAATTTTCTTATAGTTTCCTTCTTTATATTCAAGTCATTCACCCATTCTGAATTTATTTTGGTATAGGGTATGAGATGTTGATCTAGACTCAATCTCTCCCATACTGTTTTCCAATTTTCTAAGCATTTTTTGCCAGATTGTGGATTTTTGTCTCAAAAGTTGGGCTCTTCAGGTTTATCATAGATTGAATTGCTGACTTCACTTAGCCCAAGTCTATTCCACTGATCCTCCCTTCTGTCTCTTAGATAGTACCATATTGTATTGATGACCATTCTTTATAGTATAGTTTAATATCTGGTACTACTAGGCTACCTTTCTTCACTTTTTTTTATTATTTCCCTTGATATTCTTGACCATTTGTTCTTCCAAATGAACTTTGTTATAGTTTTTTATAATTCTGTAAAAAGTTTCTTGGTACTTTGATAGATATGGCACTAAATTAATAAATTAATTTGGGTAGAATGGTCATTTTTATTATGTTAGCTCATTCTATAATTCCTGTGTTTGTTTTAGTAGATAGATTCCTAAGTATTTTATATTGTCTAGGGTGATTTTAAATGGTGCTTCTCTTTCTAACTCTTGCTGCTGTAATGTGTTGGAAATATATAGAAATGCTGATGATTTATGTGCATTTATTTTTTATCCTGCAACTTTGCTAAAGTTGTTGATTATTTCTACAAGCTTTTTAGTTGATTCTCTAGGATTTTTAAGTAGACCATCATATCATCTGCAAAGAGTGATAGATCAGTCTCCTCATTGCCTATTTTGATACCTTCAATTTCTTTTTCTTCTCTAATTGCAACTGCTAGTGTTTCTAGTACTATGTTGAATAATAGAGGTGATAATGGGCATCCTTGTTTTACTCCTGATCTTATTGGGAAGGCTTCTAATTTATCCCTATTGCATATGATGTTTGTTGATGGTTTTAGGTATATACTGTTTATTATTTTTAGGAAAGGTCCTTCTATTCTATACTTTTCAGTGTTTTCAATAGGAATGGGTGTTGTATTTTGTCAAAGGCTTTTTCAGCATCTATTGAGATAATCATGTGATTTTTGTTTGTTAGGTTGTTGATATGGTAAATTATGAGGATGGTTTCCTAATGTTGAATCATCCTTGTATTCCTGGTATAAATCCTACCTGATCATAATGGATAAAGCTCATGATCACTTGCTGGAGTCATTTTGCTAGTATTCTATCTAAGATTTTTGCATCTATGTTCTTTAGGGAGATTAGTCTATACCTTTGTTTCTGTTTTTGGTCTGCCTAGCTTTGGAATGAGTACCATATTATTGTCATAAAAGGAATTTGGTAGGACTCCTTCTTTGCTTATTATGTCAAATAATTTGTATAGTATTCGGATTAGTTGTTCTTTGAATGTTTGATAGAATTCATTTGTGAATCCATCAGGCCCTGGTGATTTTTTTCTTAGGGAGTTCTTTGATGGCTTGTTCAATTTATTTTCTGATATGGGATTATTTAAGTATTCTATTTCTCCTGCTGTTAATCTAGGCAATTTATATTTTTGTAAATATTCATTCATATCACCTAGATTGCTATATTTATTGCTATATAATTGGGCAAAATAGTTTTTGATGATTGCCTTAATTTTCTCTTCATTAGAGATGAGGTCTCCCTTTTCATCTTTGATACTGTTAATTTGGTTTTCTTCTTTCCTTTTTTTTATTAGATTGACGAGTCCTTTGTCTATTTTATCTGTTTTTTCAGAATACCAGTTTATAGTCTACTTATTAATTCAATAGTTCTTTTACTTTCGATCTTATTAATTTCTCCTTTGATTTTTAGTATTTCTAATTTAGTTTTCTTCTGGGGATTTTTAATCTGTTCTCTTTCTAGTTTTTTAAATTGCACATCCTACTCATAGGTTTTGGCAAGAAGTCTCATCATTGTCATTGTCTTCAATGAAATTATTAATTCTTTCTATGATTTGTTCTTTAACTAATTTGTTTTGGAGAATCATAGTATTTAATTTTCAACTAGTTTTTGGATTGCCTCTCCATGTATCCTTGCTAATAACTATTTTAATTGCATTATGATCTGATAGGGTTGCATTTATTATTTCTACTTTTTTGCATGTGTTTGCCATGTTTATATGCCCTAGTACATGGTCAATATTTGTGAATGTTCCATCCTCTGCTGAAAGGAAGGGGTATTCCTTTTTGTCCCTATTTATTCTTCTCCATGTATCTATTAACTCTATTTTTTTCTAGGACTTCATTCATCTCTCTTATCTCTTTCTTATTTGTTTTTTGATTTGATTTATCTAGATCTGATAGGGGAAGGTTGAGGTCACCTACTAGAATAGTTTTGCTATCTATTTCATCTTTGAGCTCTGCCAGCTTCTCCTTTAGAAATCTGGATGCTATACCATTTGGAGCATACATGTTGAGTGCCGATATTTATTCATTGTTTATACTGCCTTTTATCAGGATGTAATTCCTTTCCCTATCTCTTTTAACCAGATCTATTTTTACTTTGCCTCTCTCAGATATCATGATTGCAAATCCTGCCTTCTTTTTCTCAGTAGAAGCCCAATAAATTTTGCTCCAGCCTTTCATTTTTACTCTATGTATGTCTGCCTGTCTCATGCGTGTTTCTTGTAGACAACGTATGGTAGGATTTTGGTTTCTAATCCACTCTCCTATTTGCTTATGTTTTATGGGTGAGTTCATCCCATTCACATTCAGGGTTATAAATTATCAAATGTGCATTCCCAGATAATTTGATTCTCTCTCCTTGTCCTTCCCTTTCTTCTTTCACTATTTTCACTTCTATACCAGTGTTTTGTTTTTAATCAGTTCCCCAATCCCCTCCCTTATTGTACTTCCCTTTCTCCCCTCTCCCTTCTTATTCCTCTCTTATTCTTCTTTAGGGGCATTTTAAGCTACTGCCCTGCCCTCTCCCTCCCTAGTGTTGCTTCCCTCCCCACCAGTTCTTTTGTTACCCTTCTACTTCTCTATAGGGCATGAATCAATTCTCTGTCCCAATGGATCTGATTATGCTTCCCTCTTTAAGTTAATCTAAATGCACTTAAGTATTTCCTCTCTCCAACCTCTTTACCCTTTCAGTGTATTGATCTTCTCCCCTATTCAGCCCTGGCGTTTCTTTATGGAATATGAATGTACTCCATTTTGTGTGTTTTCCAATTTTTCTTAATATTATCTCCTTTTTTCCCTCTAATATATATATATATCTTGACATTTCATCCTATACAGTTTGTCACTGTTCCCTCTAAGTATACTTATTCTATTTACCCTATTGATAATAACAATTTTAATAGTTATCAATATCTTCTTTTCTTCTAAGGATACAAGTACATTGAACTTATTGCATCCCTTTAAGAAAAAATAATTGTTTTTACTCCACTCTTTTAATTACCTTATGGTTATTCTCTTGAGTTCTGTGTTTGGGCAACAATCTCTGTTTAAGTTCAGTTGTTTCTTTATGAATGCTTAAAAGTCTTCAATTTTATTAAATGATCATACTTTCCACTGCAAAAATATAATCATTTTGCTGGATAGTTGATTCTTTGTTGTAGACACAAATTTCTTGCTTTCCAGGATATTGTATTCCATGCCTTGCAGTCTTTCAATGTAGTTGCAACCAGATCCTGTATTATCCTAACTGTGGTTCCCTGGTATCTGAATGACTTCTTCTTAACATCTTGTAATATTTTTTCCTTGTTCTGGTAGTTTTTGAATTTGGCTATAATATTCCTAGATATTGTCAGTTGTGGATTAAGTGTAGGGGGTGATCTTTGGATTCTATCAATTTCCACTTTTCCCTCTTATTCAAGAATGTCAGGGCAGTTTTCTTCAATAATTTCCTGTAGGATGATTTCCAAACTTTTTCTTTTCTCATGATGTTCTGGTAAACCAATAATTCTTAAATTGTCTCTTTAAGATCTGTTTTGTAGATCTTTGGTTGTATCAATGAGGTGTTTCATATTCTCCTCAAATTTTTCATTTTTTAAATTTTGTTTTTTATATTCTTGCTGCCTTGTGAACTCATTTGCTTCTAGTTATTGAGTTCTATTTTTTAAAGACTAAATTTGATGCCTCGCTTTTTGGTCATTGTTTCCCTTCTGGTCTGATTCTCTTTGTAGATCATCTTTTGCCTTCTTTGCTTCATTTTCAAGGCAGTCAATTTTAGCTTTTAGGACTTTATTTTCTTATTTTAGTTCATATATTTCCTTTTTCAAATTGTCTTCAGCCTCTCTTGATTGCTTTCCAAATTCCTGAAGTTTTTGAGTTAATTGAATTTTGAGACCTTCCAAAGCCTATGTCCAATTCACTGGAGCTTCCTCCTCTTCTTTTATTTCATTTTCTCTCTTTTTGATTCCTGGAAAGAAACTGTCAATTGTAATTTCTTTTCTCTTTTTCTGTTTTTTTACTCATATTTTTTCCTCTTATGTTCTTCTAGTTTATTCTGATGGATTTAATGAGCTTTGATGAACAATCTTCCCTCAGCTAGCAATGGAGGTTTGTAGTTAGGTTCCCTGCAGTCTATGGAGGAAGGTTGTTGGATTTTCCCTGCCCTTTGAAGACTTCTTGTTTGTCCAATTGATAGCATTAAGCTTGGATTAGTCTGTATTGCTTAATGTGCCCTGAGGCTAAAACATTGAGAGAAGAGGGGGGAAATGTGGGGAGACAAGATAAAATGTTTTTCTTCAACTGTCCAGCAGTAGGGTCCCCCTGCGCTGTCCTGCTGTTAGACCTGGTTTTCTTTCCTCTTGAAGTCCTTTGTTCTTTATCTCTGTGTGGTAAAGGCCATAGGTCTGAAGTTTGGCTCCATCTAAGCCTCCATCTTCCTAGTGTTTTTGCTGTGTTTCTTTGGCTGTCTCCTCTAGCCACCTCCCCATTGTCTGTGTTCTATTTTATCTAGATTCTATCTAGATTTTATCTAGATTCTATATGTTCTATTTTATCTAGATTCTTTTTCTAAGTCCAAGCAAATATGTGAAGTTTTTTTTTTCCTATATTCTAAAAACTTTTGATAATATATAAAACATTTAAACTGGTTCAGTAGAAAAACTACTATATTTGGTATTAGAAGACTAGGTTTAAACTTTATTTTTTCAATTCCCTAGGAATGTGACCTTCATTATTACTTCATCTTCTGAGACTCAATTTTCTCATCTGTAAAATCAGAACAAAAAATCCAAGTTTCTCATCCAAAGAAAAAATTTTGTAAATAAACCTTTAAGTAAAGTTCTATGTCATTTGGTTTGACATAAAGTTGTCTTCAAATATAGTTTTTTTCTGGAATTATTTATCTCAACTACTTTTTCCCTTTCCATTTCCTCAGTTAAAAGTAATGTGTGTTTGTGCCAACAAGATGGCAGAGTGAAGGCAAGAAGATCTGAATCTGTTGGAAAATCCCATCCAAGCAATCTTAAAATAAAGCTTCAAAATAAATACTGGGGTGAAAGGATCAACCAAGGAAAAGTATGGGATAATTTTTCTGCATAAGACAACTTGGAAAGTAGGGAAAGAATGTCTCTTTCTCTGAGTGGAGAAGGGAATACAGTCTGCAACAATGTTAAAACCAACAGTACAGGTCAACAGTGAGGCCTTCACCTCTGCCCACTGCTTAAAGTTCTTACCAGGTCCAGGCCAGCACAAAGATCCTGAGACTCTGCTTAATCCAACAGTAAAGCACCACATCCATTCCTTGAAGTTCTAAGCATTAGCATAATCACCACCCCCAAGTATACCTGGCCAGTGAAAGCACATGGTGAAGCCATTGGTAAGGCCCTGAGTACCAGCATAAACCAATATTATGGATGTGAGTCTTGGAACAGGGCAGACAGTGTACCTAGTTGATGTAAGCCCATAGTGAGGTTTGGGGTGAGGCCCCAAACACCAGTGTAAGCCTGTCGTGAGGGCCCTAGTGCCAGCTTTAACCCACAGTGAGGACCTGAGTCCCAACTGTGTGCCTTAGCTTGAAAACCAACAGCAGGATTTAGTGGAAACTGAATCAGCAGTAGGAGGCAGCTTCAGATCTCCAAGCCTACACCTTGAAAGTATAAAAATCTGCAAACACCCAGAATTAGATTTAAGAATAGTAGGAAGAAAATACTAATGTTAAGAGAGTGTCCCACACTCCCCTGGGGATAGAGTCCTACTTTTAAAATAAAAATAAAAGGCAAGAAAAAGACTTAGAAAATGAGCAAATATTTAAAAAAATCAACCCTAAACAAAGAAAATTATTGAGCCAGGTACAAACTCAGAAGAGAACATTGAGATAAAAGTAGCTACCTATAAAACTTCAAAGAAAAATGAGAATTGGTCTCAAGCTCTGGAGGAGGTAAAATGGATTTAAAAAATCAAATAAAAGAGGCAAATGAAAATGGTGAAAAGAGATGAAAGCTAAACAAGAAGAAACACCTTAAAATCTCAACTGATAAAATAGTAAAAGAAGCACAAGAATGAACTGAAGAGAAGAATTCTTTTAAAAAAAGCAGAACTGGCCAAATGGAAAATAAGAAGTACAAAATCCCATGAAGAAAAGAAATTCTTAAAAAGTACAATTGATCAAATTGAAAAGGGGGTTCAAAACTAGCTGAAGAAAATAATTCTTTAAAAATTGGAATTAAGCAAGTGGAAGCAAATGACATCATAAGACAACAAGAAACAATATAATACCTTAAAAAGAATTTTAAAAAGAGAAGAAAATATGAAATATTTCATTGGAAAACAACTGAACTGGAAAATATATCCAGAAGAGATACTTTATGAATTATTAGACTACCAGAAAGGAAAGTTTTAAGAAATTCTCTATTAGACAATTTTATTGTAATATTACAATATTATTACAAAATATTAGCAAAGAAGACTGACCTGATATTCTTCAACCTCTGAGTATAAGAGAAATTTAAAAGAAGATGATATTTATATTTTTTATGAGTTTTGTCATTATTAGGGCAGTTTAGAAGGAGTATACATACACAAAAACGTGTGGAAATAAGTTGAATGGGATGACATGATATACAGAAAGAAACAAATAAAACAAGGGGTGAAAAAATGATTGCACTCAGATAAGAAGGAGGGGAGAGGGAGAATAGGGTGAATTATCTCACCTGAAGAGGCACAAAAAACTATTAAAATGGAGGGGAGAATGAAAGTTATGACAGACAACATTTATACCTTACTTTCTTTGAATTGGCTTAGAGAGGGAATAATATCCATGCTTAGTTGGATATAGAAATCTAGCTTACCCTATAGGGAAGTAGAAGAGAAATAAGAAATGGGGAGGCTAATAGAAGGGAGGATGATTTGGGAGAGGCAGTGGTTACAAGAGAATACTTATGAAGAGGGACAGAGTAAAATGAATGATTTATAGCATTACATTATTGTAAAGATAATTTTGAAGAAATATGAACTCCAATCAATGCAATGACCAACTGTTATTTCAATGGAATCATAATAAAACATGATACCTCTTGACAGAGAGCTGATTACTTAGTGTGAAGAGACATATTTTTGACATGGTTCACATGAACATTTACTTTGCTTGAATATGCTACAGAGGTTTGGGGTTGTTTTTTCATTACCAAAAAGATAGAGTTTGTGGGTGGCAAAGGAAGAGTTTCAATGAATGAAAAAAATAATTAAAAATAAAAGTAATATGTTCTTTCCTGAACATATGTTGCTAGGGAACTAGGGAAGTCAAAAGCCAGCAAAGTTAAGCTAAGTAGGTGGCCTTTCTCATTCTTAAGATTCCCCCCGCCCATTAATTTAAAGCTAACTTTTCTTTCTCTAAAATGACCCAGTTGAGAACTCATTAAAACAAAAGAGCACAGTATGTTTCTTGAAGGGAAGAGTGTGGGTGGAAGAAAGACAGTTTTTTTTCTTTAGAGAGTTCAACATATGTACTTTCCTGGCTTCTGAGACCTTAATGCACATTACTTCTTTCTCTTCAACTCTGAAAAAAAAGATTTTTTGAATCTGTGTAATTTGTAGTTTCCGTCACTACTGCTCTGTTGAAAGTCTTCTGATTTGGATAGTGATGCTTTGAACGGTCCTATCCAAATCAGAAGCTATGTCAACTTTTATAATTTCAGCAGTCTTGTGAAAAGATTACTTGCAATTCATATACTCCACTCTAGGTAGGCCCTCATAGCAAAAAAGTGAAATAAAGGTCCTCAATTATTATATGAAACAGGGTTACATCAATTTGAATAGATTTTGCACTTAGTAATTGTATAACACTTTTCATAGTCAGTCTTATGATAAGCCTAGATTATACATTTTTCTATTTGCAGAATTATATGACAGGTACTAGAGAGGTATAAAGTTAGATTGAGAATAGTTCTTGACCTCTCAGTTTAGATTATGGACAGGGAATAAATAGATAATCTAAGGAACTACAATATGCAAAGTATAAGTGGTTTAAAGAAACACAAACAGTCCAATTCTATGTGAAGTCCCAGAGAGAAAGTCTTAGAGATTAAAATAAATATCAAACATTGGTATAAAGACATGATGAGAATTCTCTCAGATCTATTCCCATTTCCCTTGTTTTTGTCTTCTAATTATCTCTCCTTTATTTACCACTGCTGCCACCTTTTCTCCCAATTCCAAGAAGCAATGCAATTAAGGATAATTTGACCTACCCCTTTACCTCATTACAACAGGGCATTGTTAGTACAGAAGTATTAAGGATGAAGGGAAATGAGAGGGAAATGAAATTATTTTTCTTTTAAATTTGTATCATTTACAATGAACAGGTTATGTCCATGCCACCCTATTCTACTCTGTATCTGCTGCTCTGTCTAGTTTCAATGTGCCTAAACTAGATGGTCCTACACCAGGTAACTCCATTTCTTTCAACCTTCCTATCTCCTTTGTGTAACTGTCTCCCCCATTAGATTGTTAACTCCTTGAGGGCAAGAACTGCCTTTTTTAAATGATTAATTGCATTTCTGGCACTTAGCACAATGTCTGGAATGTACTAGTCATTTAATGAATATTTCTTGCATTATTAGACTCTAGCCTATAACAAGTAGTGTTTAAAAAGTGAAATTATGTACATTTCTCTTCAAGTTCATATTAGAGTAAAATAATGCAAAAAAGAATTGTTTGAGTTGTAAAAAATCTATTTAACACTCTGGTGGTTTAAATTTACAATTAACTTAATCTGATTCAATAGTAGTACAATCACTCAAAAGTTTAGCACAGGTTTTGGCTGCATAAAAGTAATTTTCAGGTCATAGGCAGCAATAATCCCTCTTCAAGATGTGCTGATTGTACAGACCAGAACTAGAGGTCCTGATCCAGTTCTGAGTGTCATGTTTTAAAGGAGACATTTATTATTTGGAATGTATCCAAAATAGAACTTCTAGAGTTCTGAGGGGTTAAGGAAAACTAGTCATATAAAATGAATAACTGCAATTCTTACTTTGGAAAAGACTAAGAAATGACATAGTAACATCTCAAATCTTTAACAGGATGATACACAGAAAAAAAGAAACTTTTTTCCTATGCTGTTTCAGGTCTGAATAGAGTCAACAGATGGACATTAAAACAAAAAAATAAAAATAAAAATATCAGCTTAACTTAAGAAATTAATTTCTAATAAATAGAGCTGCCTAATAGAATAGCCTAATCCGGAGAGATAATCAATTTATCTTCCCTTAAAGTTTTGTAAAAGGGGCAGGATGGTTATTTGTTAAGAAGACTATCTCTATTGTCAAATGATATAGTCAAAAAAGCATCAGATCTGAATTCAAAGAAACTGAAGTTATTTATCATTTATAATTTGTGTTACCTTGAGCAAATCATTGGATCTCTTTGGGCCCAAATTTCCTCATCTTGAAAATTTATGATTTGAAGTTAATTATCTTTAAAATTCTTTTTAACCTTAAATTCTATTTCACTTTGAAGAAGGCTATGTAATTAATTATATATGCTCTGAATAGTGAACTTTTCTATTATCATCTAGACTTTTATTAACGAATTTGAAAAATACATTTAAGTGCCATGTTTCTCAGATGAAAGTTTTTCTTTTGCTGGGGAATGTTATTTGGAAAAAAATGTTAAACTCTCTCCAACACCTGTTAAAATCAACCTCTAATATTCTTCAAAAGAAAAATTGAGCAAACATTTATATGGTAATCCTAAACTTTGAATGTTAAAGGTGAGAGCCATTCTCTTATGCATGAGCTCCAGACTGCCATAAAAAGTCTTGCAAACTAGAGGAGATTCCAAACAGGCCATTAGTTTGCCATTGAAGCAGAACCAGTGTCTCAACTAAACAAGCAAACAAGCAGTTGAACATGTTAACATAATTTTCTATTATTTCCATTTGATGTGGATTGGACAGAAAATCTGGGATACAAGCCATGATGTAGATTTTCAAAATTGATTAGCATTTTTGGACATCGGCAACAATTTTTGTGGTTTTACAATTTAAGTTACAATTGATTAGTGCTCTTTGAAAAATCTGTACCAAATCACTATGCAAATTGAAGTAACTCTAGGAATGGTATGATGACAGGATGGGAGATTACAATAGTATATTAGATCAATGCAACTAAAGCCATCCAATATTATGGAATCTAGTTAAAGGGGGTTGGTATTGTATGTAAATGGATCTATGCATTTTAGATTAGCTATTTATTCTTGTCCAACACTTAGACTATCCTTGTGACAATGTGTAAAATGGGTAGCATGTTTGTGGAAGAAAGGTTGTTTTGTTCTTTGTCATAACATTAATCACGGATAAACTCATTTCAGTTGTTAATGTGGATATACTCTATAATTCCACAGACACTCCATTGTAAAGAAATGTTAATGTCCACTTATTTGAAAGTTTCAGAGCCTTTAAGAATTGTCATGGCAAATGTTCAGTCAATCCCTGATGACTGCTAGTAGAAATGATAAATTGGTTGTATTTTTTTCAATTCTTTGACTTCCTTGCTTTTTGCTATACCCAGGCGCAATCTATATAGTCACTGTGTTCCCTGACTGTTATCAAACACAAACAGAAAATTAAGAAGGAAGTTATACCAGGGCAAATCTCAAAAGGATGAGATCCTTCAAAGGTCAGCCTTTCTTGCTTGTCAATTGTTGACATTTAAGCATTTATTTCAGAAGTAGCTGATAATATTTTCTGAGATAGTCGGGAAGAATTGCTATGTTGGTATGCAATTATGTGCATAATGAGATGCAAAAATGCAAATATAGTGGTACGTGCCAGTTCTTTGGAGTGCCTTTTGTCAGAATTGCAGGCACCATGAGACTTTGATAGATACCATGTCAGTACTCATAGTTAGAGCACTGATATCCTTTAAAGAAGCACATATAACATGATATCTCTAGATGCTAATTAGAAGCAACCTTTAGAGATGATAAATGCAGAGGTCATTTTCTTTTCTTGGTAAATTCTGACAACTCTATTGAGCCAACTGTGTCAATAACATTTGGCTGTAAATGTAGCAAACATCTCTATCTTTTTTAATTTAATGTGCCACATAAAAGTCCTATATATTCATAAATATATCTAGTGGAATGCTACTTTTTGTGATTGATTTTTAAATTTATTTAGAAATTTAAATTACATAATAATCTTCTAACCTATTCCATCAAGAAGTTAAAAACTATATGGTATCTTTTCAAATCCACATATTTCTAACTTTGCACTTCTGCTTTCAAATAAAAAAAGAATCAAATAAGATTTGTTAATGGAGTCAGAAAATTATTTCATATTCTAAGATACTAAAAATTTGAGTCTAGCATGGTTTTCAAGAATTTCAAGGTAGACATCAGGTCTACCAATTACCCCAAGCTGGGATCTATGTCTTTGTCACAGGCCCAGAATGGGCCTCCTGGATTCACTCTGGGCTCACACAGATCAGGCTTCAGCAGAGCACAGACTGCCCTGGGATGGAATTCTGAACTTCACTGTAGTTGGAGGTCATCTGATTAAGTAAAATAACTCAGAACTAAAGATGAAGGTCCAAAGTCTCCATCAGCCATGGTGCAAAGAGACATGTTTGGAAGGATTTCTAGTAAAATGAAAAGGTGATGAAGCAGATGAATAACTTTTAAACATCCCTCCATATCAAGAGGCACTAAAACCCAGCAATCATGTAGTTGTACTTATTAGGCAGACTAATTAGTTTTTGGAATTTATACCAAACATTAAAATAAAAATTTATGTCAAGGAGTATAAACTTCTAAAGTATTTTGGTCAACAAAGAAACAGATAATACAAACTAACTATATAAAAATAATTTCAAGACAAATGCAACTTTGGAGATGGTATAATGAGAAGAAGAATAATGTCTCCCTTTATTCATTAGTCTCACCAACAAACTTCCTTTTTATTAATTTTTCATAGTGCCACCAAGCAACAATAACAGTCAACAATAAAGATATAGACTTATTAAATAAATTGGTCAAGTGTACAATTTTGAGACCAGGAAAACCTTAGTCTTTAAGCAATGATTCACTACAGACTATGGTGGAACATATAACCATCTACATATACTCAAATATATCTATTAGGTTGAATGAACAAAAGACTTAAAACATACCTTCCCTTTCAGCAGCACTTGCCCATTCATTCATTTCCCATGCTGTACAAGGTTTTTTTTTTTTTTTAAGTACTGGAACCAGTTTATTAATTCTAGTTTAATTCCTGAACTAAATGTTTTCTTTGCACTACTATGGCATTTTCCATCCTTGCTAATTATATCATCCTTCTTAAAGTATTCTTTCAACAATATCTCTCCTACAAGTTTGTAGGTGCTAAGTGTAAAGATTTCATAGAGTTAATAATTGCTTATATTTTTATCACACTTTAAGGTTCACAAAATACTTTCCTCACAACTCCATGGGATACATAGTGCTCTTTCTCTCCTCTGTCTTTTTGTTGTTGTTGTTGAGAAACTGAGGCTCAAGGAGAAATGATTTTCCTAAGACAATCCAGTTATGGAGTGGCATATGAAGAATGTAAATGTAAATTGTTTGCCTCTGAATTCTGTGATCTTTATACTAATGCCATGCTTTATCTCACTATTTTTAACATGAAACTCATAAAACCCTCTCAAATTATTTTGAATATAGAACCCATTTATTTTCTTCCAAAAATTGGTGTGGAGTATTTTGCTAAATCATTTATGCAAATCATGGTCTAACCCTCACTCTCCTTCCCACCCCAGTGTAACACTTTCTAGTCACAGATCAGGTAAGAGCCACAAACTCAGTAGCAAAACATTTAATTAAGAAACAAAATAATGCAAGTGATGAGAGAGAATAATTGGATACATTTTGTGACTGAAAGCAAAAATGGGTTCCATCTCCTGAACCTCCTGTGGTGGTAGATAGAAAAATATTCAGAAAATTTCCTTAAACTTTCATTTCAATATGGAATTATTCACTCCCCTATTTCCTCTCAGTATAATTCTGTAGTCATATGTACCATTTTATTGCTTCTTGGGGTTGTGTTTATTTCAGTTCTGGGCTGCCAGCTCCCCCACGTGTAATCAAAATCCCAAGTTTCCATTTTCCACTGCCTCTAGAGCACAAATATACTAAATATTGAGTTACAGCACGGACATTTCTGTGTCTCTTTCCTGGACTCTATGATATGACAATTCCATATTGTCTCTATGACCATTACTGCTCAAGAGCATCCTCAAGATTTCCCTTTCAATCCTGTTCCCCATCTGCTTATATGTCTTCTCTTTTTAGTTTGTATCTCTGATGCAATACCTTTGTCCAGACCTAAGTCCCATGGCATCTTGCCTACTAAGCCTTCCTCTGAAGACTGTGAACTCCCTTGTCACTCCATTATAGGAACCTGGAGCCACATGGGAACAATCAATTATAGGCAAAAGTAATCCCTGACAGCATTACATCATAATAAAACTGATATTTATGTAGACTTTAAGGATTACTGAATGTTTTATATACATTATTTTAATTGTTCTTCAAAAAAATACTAGGTAAGATGTGATCTTCAACTTTTTTACAGATAAACTGAGATTGAAGGAATCTAATAGGTGATGATCATCATATAGTTAATAATGGCAGAGGCAAGATTCTAACCTGGATTTCTCCTTATACCAAGTCAAATAATCTT
Organism: Gracilinanus agilis; assembly: GCF_016433145.1. Taxonomy (NCBI): domain Eukaryota; kingdom Metazoa; phylum Chordata; class Mammalia; order Didelphimorphia; family Didelphidae; genus Gracilinanus; species Gracilinanus agilis. The sequence goes on along the minus strand of NC_058131.1, from coordinate 589,519,374 downwards.
AACAATATATTATATCTCACATAATCCATGCCGAATAGTTTTTTACAATATAATACAATATAGTATCATGAGCTGATTAGAAAATATAACCAAAGGTACACTGTGGCAGAGTGGAAAATATACTGGAGACTTGAGGTCTGAGTGTGGTTCTTACATTATCTGACTTTCATCTCAAATACATTGTTTAAATTGTTATATATTTAATTTACTCAGGAAAATCAGGAGGTTATATTCTATTTAGTAAACATTTCTTAAGGGCCAAGTAACCCCCAGGGAGCAGCTAGGTGGTAGTGGATAGAGCATAGGGCCTAGAGTTAAGATAATATGATTTCAAATCTAGACTCAGACACTTAATAGCTGTATGACCCTGGGCAAGTTGCTTACTTAATATAAAAATTATTATTATTATTATTATCATTATTATTATTAGTTAAATAACCCTATTTGCCTCAGTTTCTTCATCTGTAAAATGAGATGGAGAAGGAAATGACAAATCACTAGAATTTCTTTGTCAAGAAAACCCTAAATGAATCATGAAGAGTTGGACATGAATGAAATGACTGTATGACATGATATGAATAAACTATGCTAAAGGTTCTAGGGATCAAAAGCCAACATTGAAAAATAATGCTTGGCAGGAATTTATATTCAAAGAGAATACAATATGCATGGAAATAAAGTTATTAGAATATATATATATAAAGAAACTAATTTCTTCCCTTCTGGGGAATAAATAATAATAGTTAACATTTATAGAAAACTCTAAAACTTTCAGAGAACTTTACATGTATTGCCTCATTTGGTCCTCATAGAAATCCTGTGAAATAGGTACTATTATTATACCCATTTTATAGCTAATGAAATTGGAGCTAAAGGGTAAAATGACACATTCAGGTCACATAGACAATATTGGAGGTAGCATTTGAATTAAGGTCTTCTGGATTTCAAGACAGGTTCTATCATTTAGGTGTGTGGTGAAGATTTATGATTGTTCTTATCATGACATTGAACTTCTTTTGGAAGAATTATTTAGTCCAGCTCAGGCCCAAAAATGTATTATGGAGACCAGAGAAAATAATAGTTTAACATTGTGGCCTGAAATTTATGATATGTAACTGGCCAACCTTAGCTACCCTAGTAAGTATTATTTTTAATTTCTTATCTTGGCAAAGAACTGTACATAGCACTAAAGATACAACTGGGAAAACACAATACTACCCTCTTTTTAAGTAGTTCACCTTTTTTAAAAAAATATAAGTTTATTTAAATTTTTGTTCTAATAAAATACCCAGGTAACTCCCTCCTTACCTCCATCCCTCCCTCCTCTCTTTCCATTACAGAGGGCATCATTTGACAAAATGATATATATGTATATGTGATCCTATGGGATCACAGGAGTTTCTCTGTTAACAATAGCTCTGGAATGATCTGGGTTGGAAACAGTTGGTGGCCTGGCAGAGAGAGGGGTACTGTTTTTCCTAGAGTTCTAGAGTGAAATTTCATCAATTTCTACAGTAGTGGCTTTGAATGTCTGTAGCATACTTTTCCTTTACTTCACATTGTAAATACTGAGTAAATTATATTTTATTCATCCGTCCATCTATTCATATTTCTCTCTCTTACCATCATCTGTCTGTTTCTATCTGCCTATCTGTCTCTGCCTTTATCAACCTATCATGTCTATTTCTATTTATCTATCACCTATCTGTCTTTATCTCTGTATGTCCATCTCTAGCATCCTGTTATCTATCATCATATCTATCAAACTGTTACATTATTTGAATGTCTCTATTATTCTATTTCTCTATCTCTATCACTTTTCCTTTCTTCCTTTTTCCTTCCTTCCTTCCTTCCTTCCTTCCTTCCTTCCTTCCTTCCTTCNTCCTTTTTCCTTCCTTCCTTCCTTCCTTCCTTCCTTCCTTCCTTCCTTCCTTCCTTCCTTCCTTCCTTTCTTTCCTTCCTTCCTTCCTTCCTACCTCCTTCTTTCCTTTGTTCCTTCATTTCTTCATTCCTTCATTCCTTCATTCCTACGTTCCTTCTGTGGCCACAGGGGTTGAAGCTTTCACTAGTCTCTGTCCTTTAACTTTCTGCATGGTTTGCCCTAAGTTCATCAAACTCAGTTTTCCTTGTCTCCTAAATAGGTGAATTGCTTTGGCTCCCAATGCTTCAGTTCAACCTCTACCTCAGATTCTTTTTTTTTAAACCCTTAATTTCTGTGTATTGGCTCTTAGGTGGAAGAGTGGTAAGGGTGGGCAATGGGGGTCAAGTGACTTGCCCAGGGTCACACAGCTCGGAAGTGTCTGAGGCTGGATTTGAACATAAGACCTCCCATCTCTAGGCCTGACTCTCAATCCACTGAGCTACCCAGTTGCCCCATCTACCTCAGATTCTTGAAGAACAGTTCTAGCTTTACTTGTAATCTAAGTGGCCTTCCCCAGCCAAGGCAGGAATAGATACAAAAGCTACAAAGAGTACACATGTGAGTCAGTTATGGAGTAGGCAGTTTTATTTCCTTACAGAGATTCCTAAAGAAAGATTCATAGAATGATTACAATCAGTTGAGAAGTTAATATTTAATCTTCATTGTTGCATAAGCTTCTTTGCTAGCTATTTTAAATTTCAATTCTCCTGAATACACTCTGCTCAGAGCCAAGGGGAATCTTTTCTTTTTGGTCATTTGTTTTTCTATAGGTTCATAAATTTGGAAGTACAAGGAAATCTACAGACCATTGCATCAGACTCTTTTGTTCTACAGATGAGGAAACTGAGGCTGTAAGGGATTTTCTTGCTAAAGATGATACAGCTAGTGTCTCAGGCAGGATTTAAACTCTGATTTTCCTTACTCCAAGATCAATATTTCATCCACTATGTTTCACTGTGAGTGGCACTTTCCTTGTCTTTCCAACTGATCTGCCATGTCACCTCCACTCTTTCTGTTTCATTGTATCCAGTAGTCAATAGCTAGCTACTTGAGATCTCATGAAGTCCTATACCAAAAGAAAGACACAAATGGGAGGTAATCCCATTTTGAATTCAGGCTTTCTAGAAGGCTTTGAGCTAATAGTCCTGGCACTCTGGGGAAAAGCACATTTGCCTTACAGACTCTCCAGATTTCAGAGAGTTGTATTTATATAATGGGCCCGGAAAAAAGGAGTGGCTTGCAGGATGGAGGTTACCCCTTTCATATATGCATGGATTTCTTGTCTAGAATCAAGTCAAAAGCCTCCTCATAGCAGAAAGTAGTCAGAGAATGTATGCATCTATTCTGAAGAAGGGATGAGGTAGGGAGGGCGGTCCATCATACATCTTTAAAGGAACAACACACATTTTTTTTAATGAGGAAAAATGTTAGCAAATCTAAAGAACATATTGAAAAAGTTGGACATTATTTATAGTGTTTGGCACTCATGGTCACACACCTCCTCTGCAAAGAATCAGAGGAAGGTTCATTCTCATATCTTTCCTCGGTGCCAATTTAAAAGCATTTAATTTTTACTATTTTGTTTTTGCTATTTCAATTTGCATTTTTGTATTCATTGTGTATATAGTCTTCATGTTTCTGCTTAATTTAATTTATACCAATTCACATAAAGTAACTTCAAGGAGAAAGTGTCAATACTTGGATCAGAGAAGACATCATGAAAAGATTACCTTTAAGCTACCTTTCAAAGGAAGCAAGGCATTTTTGAGATTGAGTTGAGAAAATGCATTCTAGATTTGGGGAACCACTTGGGTAAAGGCATGGAGATGAGAGATGCCATGTATAGGAAGTAGTTATTGGAGTCCTTTGAAACAGAAAGTATATGAAAAAAATAAGATGATAAAGTAAAGTTGGAACCAGAGTGTGGAAGGTTCCAAGTTCTAAGCTTCAATTTTATATTTTCTCTAAAGCCAATAGAGAGCCAACTAAATTTTTTGAATGGAGACAGGTAATATGATTAAATTTTTATTTTAAATATTTGAAATAGGCATCTATGTAAAGATTGGACTAGAGACAGGGAGACAAATTAGGAAACTATTGACACAGTAATGACAAAAAGATAATGAGGACCTGAGCTTGGAAAGAAGTCATGTAAGTAGAAAAAAATGGTAGATATGAGAGATGTAGTAAAGGTCAATTAGCCTTGGCAACTAATTAGATATGGGGGTTGAAGTAGAGGAAAGAGTTGAAAATGATTCTAATGTTAAGAACTTAAATTACTGGGATGTGGTGACATCACAAGGAATACAAAAGTTTAGAAGAAGGAATTTTATTTTATTTTAAATATATAATACATTCTGTTGTGTTCAGTGAGTCTCACGGGTCAAAACCATTAGCTTAAGGAGAAGAAAGCCAGGGAATTTCTTGTCACTAACCACTGGGGATATTTCTGGAAATTCTTCCTCTCTCCTTTCCCCAAGTTCCTACATGATGATGAAAGCCACTTTCTGCTTCATGTTCACACCCTCTCTCTCCCACCCATTATCATTCCTGTCAGAGGTAACCCAGAACCTTTGTATCTACTACTCTTTTCTCAACCCTCAGTGACTGGGTTCTGTCTCTCCTGACATTGTGAACCAAAGTTAACAGTCCCTTATGCTCTACTCTGGAGCTTTGCCTAAGGATCCCCAAGAACCATCTGAACTTTGTATTTACCATAATAAAGCTGAAGTCTATTACAAGTGTCCTCTTTACATAATTAGAAAATGATCTTCTTGAGAACAAGAACTATATCAGTTTTTTTATGTTTCCAGTACTTAGTACGATGTTTGGCCTAATATACATATATATATATATTTTTTTTTTGTTGTGTGGAGATGGAAAGCATGGAATCCCTGCAAAGATACAGGGACAGCCTCACCCAGAATTCCAGGGGACCCCCCCTGGAGAACTTTGGGTAAGGGAGCAGTTGAGAGGAATTGACAGTTACTTTGTGGAGGTTGAAGTGAGCAGACACCCAGCTTACTACTCCACACTTGGGGGTTCACTTGAGAGGCCATTGTGGCATAGCCAGTGTGATTACTACATAAAGATTAGCCTATTTAGTAGGGTTAGTTTATATCAACTTCAATACAACAAATATTTAATGATTAGAGAGTAAAGATATTCATTAATAGCAAGAGAGCCAGTTTTAGTTAAGTGTCTCATCCCCTCCTGTGAGGGGGGGAAGAGCAGCTTCAATCTAACAGTTCAGGGTCACCTTTCATTATCCTAAAACCCTCATTAGCCTCTCTAGTTTACCTTGTTATTTCCTAATATAACTTTTACCTTCAATATCTGTGCCTGGTAATTATTTGGGGGAATACTCACAATTCAGACTGGACATCTAGTTTGAATCCTGTCTGCTGCCAGTTTTAAGAAGATCATCTCTGTCCTCAACAGTTACATAGCTAGCTTCCATTTACTCATCTATCAGACCTGTGAGGAATATAAATTAAAGAAAGGGAACATCATTGGGGTTTCAGCCATAACAGAAACTTACCAGAAGAAATCTTATTCAGTCTCTATCTTCCAGCTGAAACCAGCAACTGTTTAGGGGGGGAGGATTTTGAGATCCAAGAGTGTTTTACCCCTTCCTTCCTCACTGAAGCCTGTCAATCTGTGGCTCTTGACTTGAAGGTATATTTGGCCTTGACACATTTATCTGCTTCTCCAAATTATCTGTTATCATCATCATAACAGTTTACATTTATATTTCATTTCATGTTGAATTTGAGATATCTAGAGAACTTGTAGGTAATGTCAGCAGGAAGCTAGCAATGAGAAACTATTGTTCAGAAGAGAAAACAGGGATAAAAATAGTTTGGGGAGTCATTTGTGGGGCAATGAGTTGGATGATGTTTAAGATCACTTTTGGAATCATGGAATTATAGATAGAAAGAATGTTGGACTCATACCTGAGAAATTTGAATTAAATGCCACTTTTGATACAAACTAGGTGAATGTAGACAAAGTATTTGGTCACTCTGAATCACAATGATGCTTCCAAATCATTAGAGTAATAATATCTTTAATACTTGCTGCCTATAAATATTATCTTACTAAAATTAAATAATTCATGGAAACTTTAAAAGAATTAATAAATGCCTATAGTTGATCAAAATGCTGACAGTTATTCAGAAAAAAAGTGTTCCATAAAGGAAGGGAGTATAATGAAGAGAAAGGATGGTGGCAAAGATATTATGAGATATAAATTCCTTAATAGCTAAGAGGAAGATGATATTTGGTGTGTTGAGGAGAGAGATAATGTATTATTATAGACACTAAAGGCTTTGATATAGGACTAGGTAGATCAAATGTTTCCAGTAAGTGAATATAGATGGAAATAAGACAGCAACTATTTACATTCTTATTTATATTTGAAGTCTTATTGAAAGGTTACAGTTAAGTACTATTCAGGTTACTCAGGTCTCACTTAAAATATCACTGAAAAAATTAAGAATCAAACAAAACAAAGTATTTGTTTGAAGCCTAATGTGTCAAATTTTATCATTTTGTTGTTGTCTGTGATGTATAGGCAGATAAATTGTAGAACAGGAATACTAGTGAACTAAATGCAGTCATGGCTAAGCCAAAATCTCCAGCCAAGACTGTGCTCTAAATCCTTTCTCTAAATATTTTATTGATGCTATTTTTTATAACATGCCCAGCACATAGTAGATATTTAATAATACTGAAAAAAGCTAGCATTTTATATAGTAATTTGAAATTTACAAAATGCTTTATAAATATTATCTCACTTTATTTTCACAATCTGGAGATTTAGGTGTTATTATTCCCATTTTACAGATGAGGAAACTGCAATTATAAGAATTTGCTTGTAGCTGGTCATAATGTAAGTAAATGACTGAGTCAGAATTTGAACTTAGATTTTCCAGATTCCAAGAACTGTGCTACTTTTACTATGTTGCATAAGTGCCTTGATAAGTACTTTTTGGCATTCCAGTGGTTCCTCCTTGTACCCGAGAGAACCTCCCCTTGTGACAAATAAGTACAGGTAACAAAAGCAAATCAATAGATGGTCTATACATGAAAATATAGGCCTCATTCTGCAACATATAGTCTGTGTCTTTGGGTTGAGTACAAACTATATTGATTGAGTATGGAATCTTTCAATAGTTTTCTTCATGTTACTGCCATTATCATATGTTCTCCTATCTGCATTTTATTCTCTTATCCAATTCTAAACACCATCTGTCTATATTTCCCGGATTTTTACCTCAGGCTTCTGTTGGGTATGGAAATCTGGCTTTTACTTTACAAGAAGTTGGGTATGAGACTTAAGTATACTGATTGCTGTTCTAAGGCTCTATTCACTAGCTTACCCTGCCAGAAATACAGCATTTGTCACATCAAAGGTCAATTGTACAGATTGATGCCATTTTGGGTAACAAGTTTTATAACAAAAAATAAGACTTTCACATTTGGTATTTAGTGCTCAGTGGTAATTTATAGCCCTTTTGAGTAGTAGCTAGACCTCCATTCATACTCTGGCTGTCTATTTTGCTAATATGCCAGTGTGTGGGTAGTAGTGAGCCAATAAAAATGTGGGATGGAGAAGAAATGTGTATCTTTCGCCATTAAATTTCACAAAAATTACTCATTTTGACACCTTACGATCAGGACCAAGAATGTAAGAAGGGCAAAAATTGGAACCAACAATATGATTAACTGTGGTAAAGAGAGTAGGAAATGGCAATCTTAGGAGAAAATGTAAGATTTGAGTCTGTTTTTCCTCTTAAAAAATGACCTGAGTCTCATCATTAATTATAAACTAGTTTTCGCATTTTGGACACATATATCTCTGCCAGGTTGTCAAGAAGCCCACAGCCATGAATTTTATGTCTAGGTCTTTTTTTCTATGTAAAATTTCCATTCCATAAAAATAACATTCTTCAGACTGCATTTCAGGGTGATAATTGCACTTCTCAGGTGGTTAGCAGAAAGATGATCTATAAATAATAATTAAAAAGTTGTGTCCCCAGGGAGGTAGATGTCAGATGTGAAACTCAAGCATAGGAAATGTTCAGACTTTTGTCTTGACCTTGTTCTACTGCATTCAGTATTATATATTCAGAGCACATTTACACATTGAGATTTGGAAGTGACAACTTCAGCATCCATGAGATGAAGAAAAGGTAACAGTGCTACTGTATTCAACTTTTCCTATTCACTCATGTCATCTTCATACCATCATTTTACTTTTATTCCATTTTATAAGTGTCAGGTTATTAGCATTCATAATTAATCTACTCTGTTCTTTCCCTTACACTTGTAGGAATGTAAATAGAGAAAATTGTCCTCAACTGTCTGCTCCACTGCCACCACTGTCTAATCTACTTCCCTTCTTCCTTCTACCTAGTATCACATAGAAAGGAAAATAAGGAAGTAATGGCAGAATGTGGCCATTAGTAGAACGGGCTTCTTTTACAAAAACAAACACAACAGCTAAAAAACAAAGAATGAAAGACAAAGGCAACCACTCTTTTCATAAATATAAGAAGAAATGATTTTAGATTATACATCATTCATTCAAATTAATTATTGAGTTTGGTGGTATGACAATCTCAGAGAAAGAACAATTTCAAATGTCACTGATATAATCAGTTTACAGGGTTAAATTGGCATGCTATTTAGGAAACTGGGCCCTAAGGAATGATCTCAGTACTTAGCATTGAGAGATTTTGGTGACATAATAGAGGATTAGACCTGGGATCAGAAGAACTGTGTTCAAATCCCACTCAGATACTTAACAGAGGTATGATCATGTTTGTTATAATTTTACAAAGTTTCAATTCCTCAGATATAAAACAGAAAAACAATACTCGAACTACTTATTGCAAAGATATTGTAAAGAATTTGTGTTACATTTTTACTAATTTAAATGTTGAATTATTATTATTATTATCTTCAAATATAGCTGTATTACTCAGTGACTTTTACATGATGGAACTTGAAAGGTAATGAAAAGGGCAACAAGGTAGCTCAGAGAATAGAGAGCCAGTCCTGGGGACAGGATGGAGATGAGATTGCATTCAAATCTGACCTCAGACACTTCTTACCTGTATGACCCTGGTCAAGGCACTTAACTCCAACTGCCTAGCCCTTTCTGCTCTTCTGCCTTGAAACTGGTATTTAGTATTGATTGTAAGACAGAAGGTAAGTAGTTAGAAAAAGAAAGGAAAACTTTCTCCCTTTGGCCACACCCTTAATAACTCTCAGCCTCCAGAATCTCCTGCCTTAGTCATTGAAATTCTCAGTATAGACATCACTCTTTAACAACATTTATTAGCATTTAGGAGACCAGCAAAGTCATGGAGGTATGAAACATTAGATGATGCTTTGGGAGGGGAGTGAAAATATCCATACCATAAAATTCTTTCTGGAGTGAGTAACAAGAAGAAAGCAAGAGGGTATTGGATATCCACTGCAGTAGGATTCTAAAAAAATCATTGATGAAGAATAATAAAGGTCTATCTTATCCATGTTATAATTTTGCTTAAATCTGTAAAAGACAGTGCTTTCAGATTTGAATAGATGTTTCAGTCTTTGTGGAGTAGTATATTTATTATTTAGGACACTTTTAAGTTGCAATTGCCCTGCAAAACAGTTCAGCACACTGACTTCTCCATGTCTCAGTCCATTGGAATTTTAAGAAGCTACAAAAGGAAAAAAGTATAAGACCTGGAAATATTGTATTGTATCATATTTTTGTCTGAAGATAAAGTCAAATATAGTCAATATAATTCTTTAGATTTACTATTTAAGAGGGTCAAATTAAGATTTGAATTCTAACATATTCAAACACTTTGAAAATGCAAAAGTAAAATCTTCTAAGAAAAATATGAAAGAGAAATCTACCTCTAAAAGGAGATAGATTTAATGGGAAGGACCTAGATGGACTGGAAATGAAAAAAAAACTACTAGGAACCTCCCAGGGCAGTGAAGCACAACCCCTTGAAATTATAGAAAAAACAAGTTTATTGAGGTTAGGAAAATGGCAGATAAAGTCCTAAAACTATACAGCTCTAACTCCTCCTACCAATTTTGCCCCCATTCCCCCCACAGGGTTGCCCTTCTTGTCTTCTTAAGCCCTTCACACCAGGTCTCAGATCTAATATAGACCCCAAAACTTTCTATCTGAATATCACAGATTGTCTTTACTTATTTGTTTGTTTGTTTATTTTTTAGACCCTTACCTTCCATCTTGGAATCAATACAGTGCTTTGGTTCCAAGGCAGAAGAGTGGTAAGGGCTAGGCAATGGGGATTAAGTGACTTGCTCTGGGTCATACCGCTGGGAAGTGTCTGAGGCCAGATTTGAACCTAGGACATCCTGCCTCTAGGCCTGGCTCTCAATCCACTGAGCTTCTCAGCTGCCCCATCACAGATTGTCTTTAAAAGGCTGAGGATGCAAGACTCACAGATGTACTGAGTCCTTACCCAAAGCATAGGATTGGCTTCCTAGGTAAACCCAAAGTCCCAAGTGACAAACCCTTGGATTTACCTTAACCAACTTGTCTCTGACAGGTTGATCTCAGTACTTCAGGGCAAGGCAGGTCTCCTCCAAGGCAGTTCTCCAACGCAGGAATTTCCTAATCTTTCCACAAGATTAGTCTGTTCCCAGGATATTCCAGACCAAAGTCCTCCCTACCAGCTCAGAGGAAAGCCAGATCAGGAGTAACCATTAATCCCAGGAGAACTCCCAAGATTCTCCTTTCCTTCCAGAATCTTCTCCCAGGGTTTGTGTCTAAATTCTGTCCTTTCCTCTTAAAGACACTCTATGCATTTTCCCCTATCCCTTATCACTTATCCTTACAAATGGAAGTATTATTATTGTATTGAATATTATTCTCCTCATTTGTAAATGAGGAAAAACCCCAAAGTATATATATATGTATATATATATATGTATATACACGTATGTATATATGCATGTGTATATTGTGTGTATATAAATATATATACACATATGTGCATGTACATATATACAATCTCTATATACATGTATTTCTATGTCTAGGTATAATAAAAATAAAAAAATGATGTGTACAATGCATTGATTTATATAGATCATCTCTTTTACTTTTTAATTACAGTAATTTATGTTGCTTGATGTCAAGAACAATTTGGTTTTACTTTATTTTCATAGAACTCAAATGCTAGAATTGAAAAAAGTTCTAATTCAACCACATAATTTTATGGATAAAGAAATTTATTTACTTGGTAATCTCACTCACTCTCATGAATTCAATCTATGTTTTCTAACCCTAACCTCTTCCTAAACTTTGAGACTCACATCTTCAATTGCTTCTTGTATATCTAAAATGAAATCTAAATTAAAAAAAAAGGTCCCAAGGGGGCAGCTGGGTAGCTCAGTGGATTGAGAGCCAGGCCTAGAGATGGGAGGTCCTAGGTTGAAATCTGGTCTCAGACACTTCCCAGCTGTGTGACCCTGGGAAAGTCACTTGACCCCCATTGCCTACCCTTACCACTCTTCTGCCTTGGAGGCAATACACAGTATTGACTCCAAGATGGAAGGTAAGGGTTTGAAAAAAAAATAAAAAAAAATAGGTCCCCAAACTGAACTTATTATTTTTCCTCTGAGCCTCTTTTCCTTCTAAATTTCTCTGTTATTGGTGAGGGCATTATCATTATCCCAATCATTCAGAACAGCTACCCAGAGGTCACCCTTTAATATTCAGCCCTTCTCTCTCATCTTCATATCAATCTGTGGCTGTCTTGATTTTGCCTTCATAACCTCTTTCATATTTGACTCCTCTTCTCTAACTCTGACCCCACCCTGATGTAAGACATCATCATCTCATGCATAGACTATTGTAATAATCTGCTGGTCAGTCTCCCTGTATCAATTCTTTTCCCATTTTAATGTATGCTTCATTCTGCTTAGCTAATTAGCAAATTAATCTTCTTAAAGCACAATTAAAGCACATGTCTGGCCATGCTATACATCACCATCATTCCCACCTCATGTAAAAACTCCCATTCTACCCTATCAATTTTAGGATCAAATATGAAATCTTCTGTTCAGTGTTCAAAAAAGGCAGAGCTTGAACCCCTCTTATCTTCATATGTTCTTATTAATTTTTTTCATCCCTTAGAGCTCATCAGATTTAAACTAAATTTTGTATGAGTAAACAATCAATTAAGTCCACTATAGTCTTATACTTCTGAGCCCTAAAGATATGCCAACCCTGACAGCATTGGTATAACCTGTATCAGACTATTTACTGCTTCACAGAACAGAGGGAAGGGTGAAAGGGAGAGAGAGAATCTGAATCACAAAGTGTTGAATAACAGTAGTTAAGAATTATTTCTGCATGTTATTGAAAAAATAAAAGCTTATAAAAAAAACTTAACCAAAAACAAAAACAAAAAAGTTATGCCAGCCTCATCCATTTTTGTAGTAGGGATTACAATTGTTCAGTACCATACCTGTAAATAATACCTTTTGAAAAGTATCTCTTTGCCATCTTGTAAAACTCTATGTATTACAAGGATGTTAGTTATTTTTAAGTATATTTATTATTATTATCTTTGCCATCCAGTATTACAATCTGGTCTATTTCATAATAGAAAGATTATGTTAAGAAAATCAATATAATATACTTGCCATGCCTCGTTAACTTAGTCGAAGGCATGAGTTCAAACCCTGTATGTCAGTAGATATTTACTCTGTTCCATGCTAATCAATTATACCCTAATATTTCTATTCCTTATCAAGAATATATCTGTATATGCATATATATGTTAGTGGGCTTTTTAAAAGATTTGTTAAATATTATTTAATAATTCAGTGAAACAAACTATCTGTAGGCAGACTTTTTCCCCCCTAGGGTTGCATTATTTTAACATATTGGAGACACTTGCTAAGGAATCTCTTAAAATTCTACTACTAAGTCAAATACTTTTTCAACAGATATTAGATAGCAGGATAGAAAGATTTTGTATTGCTTAGTGCACTAGTTTATAATCACTAATATAAATATGTGGTTTGCTGGAGAAAATCATCTTCAAAAATCTGTTTCTTCTTTTTTGTTTTCTTCAAGGTGAACCTTGATGTGTGCATAAACCATTTTGATTAATTTTTATAGAGATGAGGATGAAGGTAACTTGGTTGCTTGGTATGTATGTATATCTTGCACCATTTTGTGTTAAAATATATTCTGTGATGTTTTCCATTCTCTGTAATCTTCTTCTCTTTGAGATATCTTAAAATTCATTCCTGAGTGCTTTTGCAGGCTTATTACATACTTCAAAGATTTTCTCTGCTTACATTTGGTCAGATATATATTCTTATTGACCATAAACCTCTCTATTTTACATAGGGTAATAGGTTCTGAGGCACTAAAATAGGGTATTTTGAATCAGAAAAATCTAAATTTGAATCTCACCTCTGACATTAACCAGGTTTGTGGTCTTAGATAAATGTTTCTTAATCTCTTTGATCATCAGTTTCTTCGTTGTTTAAAAAAAGGATAGAGAGCATCTACTTCACAGAAAATTTACAAGGCTAAAATAATATAATGTACATAAAGCTCTTTGAAAACTTCAATGTTTGATATACATTGTAGATATTATTATTAGTTTTATTGTTAATAATAATATAGATTACTATAAAAGTGCCAATTTATCTATGTCAGGTTTATTTATTGCTTCATCAGTTTTATCTACCAATCCTCTAAGGATAGTCTGACAATTTTTTTTCCAACCAAAATGAAGTACTTTTTTTCTCTCTTGTGTCATGATAATGCTTACAATCTTGCATCTTTTTTTTTATGGTAATGCTTTGAAAATGAATTTGCACTCTAAACCATCTCTTATCTGCTTTATCTCTCTCTTGTCAAAGAAATTCATTGTTTACTGCCTGAAGCTGAAGCATTTTCTGGAATCTTTCTGTCTGCTGATTTCATTTGTCAAAATTAGAAGTAATAGTAACATCGAGTGTACTTTTATTAGTTTCCTGTGTTTCAGAGTTGATAACTTGTTTAAATAACTAGAATTGGATGTCCTGTCATTATACACGTCTACTTATCTTTTTTAAAATTTCTTCTTCATCTTTCTTTGGTAACTAGAAGGCATAGTGGGTAGTGCTAGACTTGATTGAAATCAGAAAGATCTGGTTATGAATCTTGTGGGTTGGCCAATGATTACTTGTGTGGCATTGGGCGAATCATTAAACCTCTCTTGACCTTACTTTCCTTATTTGTAAAATGGGGATAATAATAGTACGTCTCCCAGAAAGTTTTTATGATTCTTAAGTTTCTTACTCAAGAAATCATAATTCTAAGCAATGTTGTCTAAATTTTTCTAACAGAATCTTTTTTCCCATGTCACTAGAAATGACATCTTATAAGTCTTTGTAGACCCCCCCCACCCTTTGCATCTTGGATATACGTATCAGGAAGAACAGAAAACTATACTATTAATATAGCTGAAGTACAGGATTTTATATTTATTATCCTCAGTTAGGATAGCTTTTGAGATCCTCAGTTGGCCTCTACAATGAATCATCATAGCAGAACAACAGTAGACAAGTTTACATTTATCCCCATTAAATTTATATCTATACCTTTTCTCTAGCCTGCTGAGATCATTTTGGATGCTATTTCTCTCATACAACATAATAGCAGAGCCTTGGATCATCCACAAATTTGACAGAATTTCCATCTCTATCTTCATCCAAGTTATTGATGGGAAGTCTAATTTTACATCCTAGGGTAAATCAAATCACTAAATTCAGTGTTACTCCCCTAAAAACCTTGTAGGTTTTTCTCTTAATCACCACCTGGCTGCACTATCAGCCAGTATTAATTTCTCATCTCTGCTGTGTTGTCATGACAAGAGAACTGAATTCGCGATCAGAAGACCTGGGTTCAAACACTGACTCTGCTATTTACTACCTGTGTGATTTCCTCTCAATTTGCTTCAGTTTCTTTATCTATGAAATAAAGGTGTTTTATAAGAGAATCTTTCACATAACTTTCAACTCTAAATTCCCTGATATCATGAGAGGTTTGTTTGTTTGTTTGTTTGTTTCCAAATTCTTTACTATGATCTGAACATAGAGAATCTACAGTTTTGTCCTAATTTTTAATTTTTAAAAAGGCAGATATTTGATATTTCTTCTTTTGGAAAACATTTTTATCTTAATACAATTGATGTATTTTAAATGCGGCTATCAGGCAAGTCATTCCAAATTAATGTTAAATTTATTTTTATCCTGAAACTTCAGTTATATACATCATGCCTTAACATAGTATGTACTTGGTAAATGCTTATGGACTTGATATCCAAACAACTATGCCTGACATTCAATAAATTGTTTTTCTCTGATTTTAGTTTAATTACTAATAGCTTTAATGCATTTACCTTTTTCAGAAGTAAGTAAAGTATCATGATTAATGATAACTTGATGTTAGAGGTTCTATATTCAAATACTTATTGACAGAAACTTAATTTTAGAAGGTTTTGATTTTAAAAAATTCGAATAGAATTTTGTAAGTCTCTTTCCATTCTTTGTGATGCCTAGTGGTTTTGTAGCAGTGATGAGTTTGTCACAATTCAGTGTGTTATTTTAAAGCTGGCTTCCATCATTGCTGGTAGGTAACTATGTGATATATAACTTGCAAGCAGTCCTGCTGTTTGTTACTGGCAATTAATTTCTCTGGTGCCTTTCTTCCATTCAGACTAGGCCTTTATGTTCTAAATCCAGCTATTCTAATGCTCCCCACTTGTGCTGTGTAGAAAAGACTCAGACTGACAGATTATCGCAGGGCAGTTAAGCATGTAATTGCTCAAATGAGTTAAAATCCCTTCAAATATCTGTCTTTGTACCTCATCACACCACTTCACGGACTCAAATATTTGACAATTGATGAAGATAAACTAAAGGGATCTTCATTAGCTACCAACCACCGTGACAAGCTTCTTTCAGCTAAAGGCTGGTGAATTTTGGGACTTATTATCTACTTAAAAACTGCAGGAAAGCAGAAAAATACTTCAGTGGACTTTAGAATAGAAAAAAACTTGAAGCTTACATGTTAGTTGGGATTGGACAAAACTACAATTTTCTAATCTAGAGCTGTATTTGTAAAAAAAATAGGGTGTCATGGGCAGGGGATCTTATCCAATAAAGTAACGGAAATATTATCAAATTCTCATAGGAGCCATCATTAATGAATGTGTGTTAAATTTAGATGTAATTACAGCATTGGAGAGAGAGTGGCAGAAATCCAGTGGCTGTGTGGAGACCTATTTTAGCATGTGTTGGCTTTACTGGCCAAGAATTATCACTCCCCCTGATTCAGGATTAAAGTCAGGTGCAACACAGAATACCTTGGGACATTTATGGAATTTCACTTTGGCACAAACCCTAGCACATCCTCAAGTTTCCTAGTGACTGTCAGTGCTTGGTATTAAACTCTTTCAATATTAGGTAGATGTAGGGGTAGGTTAATGAATTGATGCCAGTGCCAAAACACTGCTGCCTAACAAAGTAGGTGAAGGTTAGTATAGTACTTATAGTTCATGGAAGAAGGCATTTGATTATACTTGGTACAGATATATCCTCTACTCCACTAAACAAGATAAAAAGTATAGGAGGAGAAAAATAAGAATGGGAAACAGGAAGATTATAAGTAAGATACAATTATAATGTCTAGACAAATCCTTCCTGGTAGGTAAAATGAGGGGGAGGGCAATTAGTTTCACAAAAACAATGATATAAATGGTTGGTTTCCTAAATTGAATGATAGAAGACCCTTGCAATTTTAAAACAATGTTATTTCAAAATTATGTTTGTTGAGGGCATTATATAAAGTATGATTTTAATGTAGATAATGACATGTCTCATTACATTATATTTTCTTTAACCTCATTAGGTCAGAGTCAAAATTAAAAATAAAAACTTTATTTAGTGAACACAGGAGAAAATATCAAAAATATTAAGAGATCAGTTTGAGGGGAGGAGAGGATGAAAAAGATTTGTGGCCCACTCAGAATGGGGAGAAGTAATATTAAGATTCTGACCCAGACTTAAGTGTGAGAAGACAACAGCTATGTTTAAGGTATATACTGAAAAAGAGTTTTATGGGTGCCATTCAAGCTTCTTTGCTCTCATCGGGGCAAAACAGGGTGGAAAAAGTAGATAAATGCCAGAAATTATTGGTTAAAAAAGATCCTTTATGCTTTTTTCTGGAGTCACCACTCCAGAAACATTCTTTGAACTTGCTGGGTACATCTTTGAAAATTTACAATGAATTAGTTTATATATTTAGTCTGATCCTGTCATCAGGGTTCATATATTTATATGAACACACACACACACACACACACACACACACACACACACACACACACACACACCTTGTTCATTTAGGACTAAATTTTGGCAAAAGAATATAGCTTGATTTTATAATCATTTAATTCTGCTCCCACTTTGGTAGCACTCATTTGCACTTCCCATTTGATTGCATTTAAAGATGAACTTCCTTAATGAACTACCTGGTTATTCTCAAGAAGTCATATCAGTAGGAGGTGCAGGAAGATAGACATACTAATGCATTGTTATTGGTGGATTTATGGATTGATCCAAACCATACTAGAAAATGAATTGGAATTATGTGAAGAAAGTGACTAAAATTCCTATGCACCTTGGCTCAAAGATTCCACTCCTTCATATATTTCCATGACACCAATTATAAAACTCAGGTTCTTATATATATATATATATATATAAGTGTTAATAGTAGCATATTTTGTAGCAATAGAAAAGTGGAAACAAGGGAGGCTTCCATCTACTGAGGAATAGGTATAGAAATTATGGTACACAGACTCAATAGTATATAACTGTATTACATGAAACAATGAATATGATTAATACAGAAAAACATGTGAAGATGTAAGAAGAGATGCAAAGTGAAGTAAGAACTAAGAAAGTATTAAATACTATAATTACAATAAAACAACAATAATAACAGAACTGAATGCTGTGAAATTATAATGATAAGTTATGTACTTCCCCCAAAGAATGAGATTCTAAAATAAATATTTGTAATTAATTTATAATTAAAATAAATACCTACTATTAAGTGCCAGGCACTGTGCTAAGTGGGAAAAGGACCTCTCTACACATTCTTATAGGAGTTGGGGAGAATGGGTATGGAATAGGCATAAGAAACTGAATGATTTGACCAAAGTCACACAACTTGTAAGAACTTGACCCAGGGATTTTAATAGAAAAGGCAATATGTTTGGAGTTAGAATATGAGGCTTTAGGACTTGTCTCTGTTATTTAATGAATGCATGCCCTTTCCAAAATACTTAAGCTCAAATATGACAAGTTTCTAGGAAAATAGTTTCATTGGAAAAGAGTCTGACTCTCCATGTCAACAGTTTTCTTGGAACTGGTATGAGTCAGAAATAGAGAATGTTGAATTTCCCCAAAATAATTCTCTATAGACAATCCTGTATTGTAAAGGATGTCACTGGATAACTCATTAAAATTCAATTAATATCTACCTTACCCATAGAAATGGGTGGTAAAAATCAATCAGTCCATCAATCAACAAATATTGGAAATACAAAGACTGAAACAAGGTCTCTGTCTTAGAGAGCTGATATTATATCGGGAAGAAAACCAATAGGTACAGTATCAGTGAAACAAAAGATACAATTGGTAGGCATCAGGTAATTTTAGGAAAGAAATGCTAGCAGTTGAGAGAATGAGAAATAGTCTCGTGTGGGAGGTAATGTTTGAATTGAGCATTGCAAGAAGCTAGGAATTCTAAGAGGTGGATAATGCATTCCAGACATGATGTACTAGATTCTTCCAAGGTTCAGACACTAGAGGTGGAAATGAAAGAGACCAAGAAATAATAAACTCAGAACAGCAAGTTGTACAAAGGCTGTGAAGGCATTAAATGACCAAAGAGAATCTACATTTTATCCTAAAAGTAATAGGGAGCCACTGGAATTTATTAAGCAAGAATGTGACATTATCACATGGTGAATCTGCTTACCTCTAGTTTCATCCTACTTTAATCCATCCTTTATTAAGTTGACAAAATGATTTTCCTAAGGCACAGGTCTGACCATGTCAACCCCTTACTAAATAAACCCCAGTGATTCTCGTTTCCCTTCAGGATCAAATGCAAAAATTTTCTTTTTGTTGTTCAAAGCCTTTCCTAACTCAGCCTCCCCATCCTCTAACCCACTTTTCAATTTTCTTACACCTTACTCTCTACCTTTTCAATCTAACGACACCGGCCTCCTTGAATTAAACACTCCATCTATCTCTTGGTTCTGAGCTTTTTCTCTGGCTATCCCCTATGCCTATAATGCTCTCCCTCCTCATATCCACTTCATGGCTCTCTTGAGGTCTTTCCAGTCAACTAAGATCTCATCTTCTATAGGAAGCATTTTCCAACTTCTCTGAATTCTAGAGTATTTTCTCTTTTAATGATTTCTTATTTTCCTGTTTATAGCGTGTATGTATGTATATATTTTTCATTTCTACCATTACATTGCAAGTTCATTGAGGGCAAGAATGGCTTTGTGTCTCTTTTTATGGTACCAGTGCTTAGAATAGGTTCCTGGCACTGACTGACTTATAAGAGCTATTATTTAGGAGTATCACTTGGGCAAGCAACTTTTTGGAGAGTGGGTAGATAGGAGAATAGATATATTTGAGAAAGGGTGGTTAATTAAAAGAATTCTGTAATACTCCAAATGAGAGATAATGTGGGATTTAGCTATCGTGGTAGCCATGTAATTGGAGAGAAGGGATAGATACAAGAGATATTATGGTCATAAAATCATCAAATTGTCCTAATGAGTGGCTACATTGGATCAGAGAGAGTGAAGCATAGAGGATAACTGCAAGACTGTGAATCTAGGTGACTGAAAGAATAGAGGTATACTCCAAAGATATAGGTAAGTTTGAAATGTGGCCTATGGACCTCACAATAAAACATCGTGCTCTCTATAAACGAAGAGCCATCTTTGGAATGCATTGTTACCAAGTGTTTATGAAATGATGCAACCATGGAGTACAGCGGATACAGTGTTGGACCTGGAGTCAGGAAAACCTAAGTTTAAATCTGACTTCAGACACTAGCTGTGTGACCCTGGACAAGTCCTTTAAACTCTGTTTGCCTTAATCAACTGGTGACGGAAATGGCAAACTACTCCAATATTTCTGCCAAGAAAACCCCAAATGGGGTCACAAAAGTCTGACATGACGGGAATGACTGAACAACAAAAAGTTTATGAAACTCATACACTCCTTCATAACTTCTCCTAAGAGTTCAGAAGTCACTGATAAAGAAACTAGTCCATGGAATTTAGAGATAGAAGGCACTTTAGAGATTATCTACTCTTATCTAGTCGTGTTACATGTGAAGAAACTAAGGCCCACCAAAGGAAAAAAAAAAACACCTGCCCAAAATCATGCTGAACTCCAGTTCTCTCACTTTAGAAAGAATTTAAAATAGGGGCACTTTCCCCCCTTTGCCATCCTTTTACCCCACCACCAAACCCTAGGTAATGCAGATTGCTTTAGGTATTCTGGCAGCAAGTGATTTAGGTAAATTAGGAGTCCCCAGTTACAGTATTTCCAGTGAAATAGAGTATAAGCAGGCCTTATTTAACACCTGCCTTTCCTCTGCATCCAAAGGGACTGACTCCTGAGATTTACCATATGCCTTGGCACTACAACATCTAACCAAGAGATGCAATTTAAAGCCCTTTGGATCCTGCTTTTTATCCCTTAGGATTTTCAAGTCTTTCCGTCCTCCTTGAAGATAAACTCATATATATATTGTTCCCCCCCCCCGCCCCGTTAATGTGTGAACTCCTTGAAATCAGGGATTATCTTGTTCTTCTCTCTGTACCCCCAAGCACTTAGCATTGCACTTGGCTCAGAGTAACTGCCTAATAAAATGCCTTTATACTCATTTATTACTTGAAATAGAGAAACAAATTGAAATGGTATCAACATTTTTCAATAAGTTATTAAAAATGGACATTTTAATCTTTGAAATTTTTATTAGCAATCAAAAAAAGTGTATATTCAAATTTTATCCCATTAGACCTTTACAAAGCATAGAGAAGCACATTTTGCCTTAGCAAATCAACTTAGATGTCAAACGTCAAAGTTCTTACTAATTCTAATGGAAAGGCCTATAGATGCCTACAGAGATATGAAATATGCTAATATTCCTTATAACCATTGATTGTTTCTAGCCTTTGTGTCTTTTTGTTACTTAAATGAGAGACTATGGTGCTAAATGGTACTATTGATTATCATAGAAGAGGCTGTTTAGAAGATTTCAGATGACAAAGAGGTTTTTGAATGAAAAGATAAAATAGGTATCATTTTTATCTTGTCACCTTTGTTCATTTGGCATGTGTGCTACTCTTTTTGCCTCTAATGGTCTTTTTAAACTCTATTAAACTATTACCCATTCTTTAAGACCTAGATTAAGTTTAACTTACTCCTTACCACTCCAGCTTAGAGGGATCCCTCTCTCTCTCTATGAGCTTTTAGGGTAACAAATCATGTGCTACTGTAGTTTGTTCTTTAACTTTCCAGGTGTGAAAATTATTTATCCACGTATAACCTAGAAGGAACAGTGGATAGAATGCTGGATTTGGAAGCAGAAAGACTTGAGTTCAAATCCAGCCTTAGGCAGTAATTAACTACATATCTCTAGGCAAGTCTTTTAACATCTATCTTCATCCATTAAATAAGGGTAATATTATCACCTAGCCCTTAGGATCATTCTGAAGATGGATGAGATCATATTTGTAATATGTAAGTGCAAGTGATATTTTAAGTGCCTTAAGGACAGCAGTCATGCATTTCATATCTTTGTATTCCTGAAAGCATGCAGCACTGCTCAATAAATGTGTTGATTGAATGATTGGAGTTGTAATTGCTCAAGGGTCTAAAGACATCTAGGCCCATGTGTTTTTATTCAAAAGAATTCAGTATAATAAAATTCTCTTCATTAAGAATTTTGCCTACAGTGTTGCTGCAAGGTTTCCTGGGAAACATGCATATCTGAGTAATTGCTTTCTTCTCTCTTATGGACCTTTTGAACCAGCTACTGCAAAGTGGCATGGATCCACCAGAGCTTGGTGGATTAGAATGGTAAGATGGTGAGCTCGGATCATGTCATACAGAAAGTTTTTAGAGGAAATCAAGAGCATCCTCCATTCCTATTTGTCACCTTACTAATTTCCTTGTTGACACTACCTAAAAGCACAAGACCCTGTATTTACAGCTTCATATAATTTTCTGCAACTGCTAAGTGTTTTCTTAGTCCTATTGGTTCTTCTTTATCTTATTCATAGAGCACAGTGTATATATTCCATACCTGTGTCTTACTTAAATTATCACAGTTACATGGATACTCTCTTGATCATTACAAATTATAACATATTTTAATCTCATTTTGAATAATTCTTGTATAGGTCTATGCTCTTTTGTGAATCATTCATAGAGGTTCTTTACAGTGTTATAGGTCAGAATTCTAATATGGGACCCACAACATTCCAGTGTATTGCTAAACCAGATTAAAATGTAGTTAGGGAATATTTATCAAAATACTTAACAAAAAATAAAATTTAACCAAAAAAGAGAATAAAAGATATATAACAATTAAGTTTAAAATCATCACTTCATGTTCATCAAGGATCCTTATTTCTCTTTGAATTTGACACCACTGTTCTGGGTAGTACTAAATTTAGAGCTACAGGGTTGAGTTCAAATCACAACTCTTCTAATGTCCCCTGTATGATATTGGGAAAATATTTTGCAATCTCTCTGGGTCTCAATTTCTCTATTGGTAAAACAAATATTCTAGAGTGTCTTCCAACTCTTGATACATGGTTCTATTTTGAAGGCTTTCCTCTGAATAAAAATAACTTATTTAGCAACTACTCTTCTTCAGGCACTGTGTTAGGTTCTGGTGGTATAAGACTTGCTATTTTATTTACTTCAGTGTGGCACTTATACTGTCCATCTGTTATCCTCCACTAAGGCTTCTCTGGCCATGTGTTTGTAGATAAGTATTTTATAGGAGCACCTATGTCTGCTTAGTTCTGCTTTTTAATGATTCAAGATGATGCCATTCAGTATAGATATATTGGTTATTGAATTAACTTTCAATAGCATTCCAATAGTCAAATTATAATTTTTGTAGGTTCACTAAGAACATGTGGTACTTAGCACTCATTGGTCTATTTTTCAGCATTTTTCAGCTGTCACTGAAGAAGCAGAATACATTAAAATAGGGCTGGGAGGGTATTTTGTCTTTTTACCTATTTCATAGGTCACCATAGACAAGCAATTTGTGTCCCAGTGACTAAATGGTCAATAATGTACCTCTCTATACTTAGTGGGTCTTGTCGTAAAAACAACAACAAAACAAATGTAGTTTTTTCAATTAGCAAGCATTTATTTTCTTTTTCTCCTAAGTTTCTTTCCATTGTAAAAAAAGAAGAAAATATATAAAAAGAAAACCTAAATATATTTTTCTGGTTTCCTTATTTAGTGTGAAATCTGTTTCTTTGAAACTCTTTCCCATTTTTCCTCCTTTTGTTATGTGTGTTCAAGATGAACTAATTTCTTCCTTCTTTTACCTATGAGCCCTTATAAATCTAAACACCACCACATATCACCTCAAGTCTCTTTTTCAAGACAAAACATCTCGCATTCCCTCTACTAGTCTTCAGGTGATGAGATTTTTAGATTCCGTCACCATTCTAGTAATTCTAGTTTTCATATATTTTGATTCGTCAATATTGTTTCTATAATTGGTCTTTATCAAGTTCTTTGTTTTGAATCAAAATCAGATACCACTTAGATCTCCTTTGACATTGGAACTTCTAATGATTGATTCTCATTTTCCACTTTGTGTTCAAACAAAATAAAAATAACTCTTCTTCCACATGACAGTCTTTCAACAACTCTTCAGTTCCTCCAAATTTTTCTCTGATAGCATAGTTTCTGATGCTTTCACCATCCTCATCAAGTTCTTCTTGATGTACTTCCATTTGTTGGTCACCCTTAAAATTTGGTTCATTAGAGTTGACACAGTTCTTGAGATACAACATGACCTGAGCAATTTAAGTATCATTTTTCTCAAGAAAATACACTATATAATATATCTATAATAGAATATATAAAAGAAAATTCTACAAAAACGATAACAATTATTAATCTATTTAAATGTTAGATGAAATTTTCTATACCATCACTACCATTTACATATTATTTCTTTACAAAAATCAACATTTTTCCTCTCTCCCTAGTTGGAACTTTTTATATTTCCATATTAACTATATAATTGGTGAATATTCAGTTTTGTTAAAATGGCCAAAGCAATGCACCAAATCTGGAACATTGCCCAGTATTGTTAATGCCTTTATAAAAATATCAATTTAATCTACAATTACTGGTTTAGTGATGTCCATTTTAATACATTTTTATCAAGTACTTTAATAATAAACTGTCACTTGAGATGACATTACAGTTTTTTGTTTGACTATTAAATTAATAAGGCTAAAACGGAGTTATCTTCTTGCTTATTTGAGCATTCAGGACCAGTATAAAATATTCTGGAAAGGAAGAATTTGTACCTAATTCCCTCTTTTCAGAGTAAGTTGAACTTTTAACCTCTTACTGAAATTAATCACACTTGATCTCATGAGTAAAAATGTTTCTAACGTGAAACAATACTCCACCGAGATTTAACAAACTATATTTTAATTGTAATTGATTTATACCAAAAGATAAAATGAGTTAATTAGGCCTTGCTATTAGAATTAGTAGCAAGGGAAATGCTTGACACAACTACCAGAGAGTGGGAGGGAGAAGAAAAATTTTTAAAAGTTTAAAATAGTGTAAATTTTAATTTCTAAGGCCCTTCCCAATAATACCTTTCTGGAATCAACAAGAATTGAGTTCATATGGTTTAGGGAATATTTTCACACCCTAAAGTACAATCACAGTACTGTTTTTTCCCTTTTTCATTGGCTCTGTGATGCCTGATACACTGGGATACCCAAAAGATCCTTTTTACACTTATGTTGTTAATGCTAATGGTTAATGTTAAGCGAGGAATTCTGCCTTGTTAAGAAAGAAATTATTCTCATTAATTAGAGAAGTGTAAAGTGAATACTGATTCATGGGTAGCCAATTCTTCAATCCTATTGTGGACTTTACTCATTAAA
The DNA here is from genome assembly GCF_016433145.1 of Gracilinanus agilis. Lineage (NCBI taxonomy): Eukaryota > Metazoa > Chordata > Mammalia > Didelphimorphia > Didelphidae > Gracilinanus > Gracilinanus agilis. The sequence continues at coordinate 589,494,132 of NC_058131.1, read as the reverse complement.
AAATAAACATCAGAAGTAAGGTAAAAATAAGGAAAACTTCTGTGAGTGGTGAGAAAAGGTATAGTGGAGAGAACATTGTCCCTGTAAGAAACTAAACTTGTTTTCTGAAGACCAATTTTCCTAAGTGTGGAGGGACTCAACAGTCATTCATAAACATTTATTATAATAATTTTCAAGCATTATCATCACCAGTGGTATGGCCAAATGGAGATGAAATCATTGGTCATGACAACTCAAAAACTCTTCAGTCTTAGTCCTACACAGATCCTTACTACTTGAAGTAAGGAAGACCTGGGTTCTAATTTTACCTTAGACATTTACAAGCTGTATGACTCAGGGCAAATAATAACCTCTATCTGCATCAGTTCCTTCATCTGTAAAATAGTTGTATTGATTACATCTACTTTTTTCCATCAAGGTCCTAGAATAACACCTTTTTAGTTCACTTTTGTTGTTGGAACAAAATGAAGCCCTCATTAGTCATTGAAAAAAACCCAAGGCATATTTTGTTTAAACACAACCAGAATATATAGCAAGGATATGGTAGCATTTAAATTTCTTTGGTTGTGCAATCTCTTAACCCCCGTCTAGTCAGTACTTCATCAAGGTATGGTGACTCTTGTGGAGAGATGTACTAGAAGTAGCCAGGACATTTTATACCCCTAGGCTGGTACTTTCTATTAGGGAAGCTAGAGGCAATCGCATTGCCTGTAGAGAAAACATTAGTGAAGTTAGGAAAGCTGAATTAGGAAAATGCTGATCTTATCATATTTACCTCTCAAAGTTGTTGTGAGTATAATTGAGTTAATAGTTATGAAGTATTTTCCAAACTTTAAAGCACTACATATATGTTAATTATTATTAGTTATTATTATAATTGTGTCAGAGTGGTTAAAAAAGAGAACACAGGGTTGGTAAAGCAATTATTCTGGGAAGGAATTTAGAGCTATATGCCTCAAATCAATGTTATGTATACTTTTTAACTCATCAATAGTAATAAAAGGCATATATATATATATACGTGTGTGTGTATGTGTATCCCAAAGAGGTCAAACAATGGAAAAGAAATAATGTCTACAAAAATCTACAGTAGCACTTTTTTTATTGTAGCAAAAGACTGAATATTAATTGGGTGCCTAGCATTGGAAAATACCTAAACAAATTATAGTGTATAAACACAGGATATCCCAAAAGTCTTAGGATAGTTATAAACTTTAATGGACTACTCATGTATAATCCTTAATAAAATAACATTTTATTTAATTTTTATTTAATAAAATTAATAGCTTTAAGCTTCAGAAGCTTAAAACTATACTGAAATTGGGACACTGTATAACAGGATATCATCATGATGTAAAAATGATGAATATGGTAATTTTAGAGAAACCTCAGAAAGCTTCAATCAATTCAAGTATAATGAAGTGAACAGAACCAGGAGAATAATTTACACAATAATCACAATTGTGTAAGGGAAAATGACTGAAGGATTTCAGAATGCTGATCAGTGAAATGATGAATTATGACTTCAGAAGATTTACAATGAAACATACTTTTTACTGTTTTACCGTGAGATGATGGATAAAAGGTACAGGTTAGGATATACATTTTTAGAATTAGTCAATGTGTTGATTTGTTTTGATTGACTTTACTTATTATAAGAGAGGCTTTCAACTTATATGTGAGGAGAAAGTTATGACTAGTGATAGAAATGAAAATTAAAGAAGAAAAGAAGGAAAAGAAAATCAAGGACAAATAAAAATGAATAAAAAAAGAGAAATTTGAAGTAGAAGTAAAAAAAAATAGAAGTAGAATTGAATAGAATTTTTTTCTGAAACAGACATCCCTCTTTTTACATTGAGAAGTCCATGGCCATTGGTATTTATAAAATTTATAATAAAAATTAAAATTAAAAAAAAGATGGGAACAGAGTTTTATATGCCACACAAACTTTAGATAACCTGTAAGCATTAAATCAACTGTCGGAAAACCAAATGTGAAACCATTAATCCAATGATAAACTTAGCAGTCAAACTACTAGAGAAACAGACTGATTACGCTTAGTAATCTCTCTTTAAAGAAAACCAGAAAAAACAAAGAAATATCAGCTAACTCAAAGGAAGGCTTACCTGTTTTTTGAAGATAAAAAAGGACGAAAAACCATTGATTTTTTAAAATGTACCTAAAGGCAACAACAAACATAGGAGTAGTCAATTCAACATGTGCTTGTTACACACAATATGTTCCAGGAACTATGTTAAATCTGGGAATAAAAATGCAAGTAAAAACAATGACAGTTAATTTCTTCAAGGATTTTATATTCCATTGGAAGAGAATCATTTATAAAAGGAAAGTGAAGAGCAAAGAGGTGAAGGTAGGGAGTGATGAGAAGACGGTACTCATGTTATGGTGGAGAAAGAGGTCTGGAGAGTCAGAAGTGGAGCTCAGAGAGGAATGAAGAAGCAAGCATGGTTAGTCAAGGGACTTTCCTTAAATTATAGGTTCTAGGAGGAAGTGAACAATCAGCGAAATGAAGTATAGTGGGTGGGTATTTAAAGAGGTATGCATACTCAATGTGGAAACCAGAGACAAAAAACAAGCAATTACATTTTTCATTTCTTAATGCAGTGCTCATAATAATTTTTTTTCCAAAATGCCAAATACGATTATTATTGCATCTACTGAATCAAATTTTGTTTCAGAGAAAGAGATTGAAAAATTCAATGAACTCTAAAAGACCCACAAAATTATTTATAAATATTGGCTGATATTTGATTCTTTTTTTAACATTTATTAATATTCATTTTTAACATGGTTACATGATTCATGCTCCACCTTTCCCCTTCAACCCCCCCTCCTTAACCCCCTCCACCCATGGCCGATGCGCATTTCCACTAGTTTTGTCATGTGTCCTTGGTCAAGACCAATTTCCAAATTGTTGGTAGTTGCATTGGTGTGGTAGTTTCGAGTCCACACCCTCAATCATGTCCACCCTGACCCATGCGTTCAAGCAGTTGTTTTTCTTATATGTTTCCTCTCCTGCAGTCCTTCCTCTGAATGTGGGTAGCTTTCTTTACCATAAATCCCTCAGAATTGTCCTGGGTCATTGTATTGCTGCTGGTACAGAGGTCCATTACATTCAATTTTACCACAGTATATCAGTCTCTGTGTATAGAGTTCTTCTGGCTCTGCTCCTTTCATTCTGCATCAGTTCCCAGAGGTCTCTCCAGTTTGCCTGGAACTTCTCCAGTTTATTATTCCTTTTAGCACAATAGTATTCCAT